>NC_071616.1:26483806-26693806 GCF_014839835.1 Dryobates pubescens | reverse complement strand
AGGTTTGAAAATAAGCTGGGAAAAAAATGTTTTGACTTTTTTTCCTTTGCTAAAAAGCAGCTCCTAGTGAAGGGATGTCTTTTAAGCGGTACACTTACAACACAGCTTCCAACCAACCAAGAAAAAATAAGTTAAGTTCACCAATAATCAAGTTACATTTGAGTGCAAGGAAATAGGATAATTTCACAAGTATACTGTCACTAACAACCCTTTTATTGTTATGTTTTTCTTCATTATCTTTGGCATCGTGTTTCTGTTTTTATGGAAAAAAAACAAACGAAAAACCATAAGAATTATACAGGTTTTGTATCTCTGTCAGGAATAGTGCAAGAAGAGGGTCAAATAGAGGGATTCTGAATGTGACAAAATATAACCAAACAATATAAAATATTTTTTTTAAACAATCAGTAAATCTATAAAATCTAAACTCTAAATGGATTATTACAACACTTTGCCCTTTACTTTTCCTGTCAGTAGTAAGTATTTTGCCTACAGATTTGTTATTGTAGTATTGTAGTTATCAGACAAAAAGACATGGCAAAACTCCCTACTTACCTTTTAGAGTATTTTCCTCACTTTTTGCAAACTACATTGCAACATAGTCAGTGCACACACTTGTATCAGTGCGAAGAACCACGACACCTTTTTTACCATCTAAATAAATATTCCTCTTGAAAACAGAAAGAAGCAGTTTGTCAAAGACAAAAGGGCAGTTTTGTTTTGTTTAAAAGTGTAATATAAATAAAGGAGGTAACTCAGAAACTTCTTTCTGGTGTCTCTGTGTAAGAAAAAAAAAAGAAAAGAAAAGAATAAACTCTAAAAACACCAATATAAATGTACACAATGCATACAGAACACTTATTCCCAGCCTTGCATGTAAAATGCATTTACAGAGAGTTAATAATGACAAATATAGTCACACTATACATGTGCACCCTTAAAAAAACCCCAACAACCAAAACAAACAAACAAAACCAGAACAGCCTGTTTCTATAATATGACACTGTCCTTTCCGTAGTGCCCCTCTTCATTGACTAGACTGGTAACACATTTTAGCGTTGTGCTTGCTTTCTTTCTTTTGTGCTGTTTCTTCCCATTTATGGATGTTTTCCTGCTTTTGCTCTGTATGGAGGATATGAAACAATTCAGAGAGAGATTTTCTTGTGAGGCTGAATTTGACTATATTATCATTACCAAGAGCATGCAAGTTTATTTAGTTGAAAAAGACACAATGAAGTTGTTCTTCCTGATATAGAAACAGCTACATTGGCTTTTATAGGATTTTTAGTGCAGATTTCTTCATCTGTCCTGGATTTGATAGCTACTCAATCAGCTGGATGTTTGTTTTGTTTTGTTGTTTCCATTTCTCACACAGTCTCTTTTTTTTTTTTTTAAATAATAATTCTGATTTATCTGAAAACACAACAAAACATCTTTATTCATACTGAGTGAGAAATTCCTTCAGATTAAGGGTGGGGGTGGATGGGATGTGGGGTGGGGGGAAAGGGGAGAGGGAAGAGAGGCAAACAATAAGAAAAAACTCAGACGAAACCAGTTTGCCTTCTCCTTTTGTGAAGTGCATGTAATGTCTGAACTTTTGACTTTAAAGTTTTTCTCTGGTGCAGTACTGTGGAAAATGAAACAAATAAACAAACAAACAAAAAATCCCCTTGGTGCAAAGACTGGTCTAAGGCAATACCTGATGAGGGGAATTTTTTTTTTTTTTTTGGTTGGTTGTTGTTGTTTACTTGAAGCAGATAAAACACCCACCTTAAACCCGCCCTCTATTCAGTTCAGCAGCACCTCCATACTCCAATAAACCGTTTTCATTCCATCTGGCGTGCGTTTGCTCTGAAGACATTTTCCTGTCAATCTCTCCTGCCACATTAAAAATCTGTCATTACTATTGCATTGCCGCCTGGCTCCTGAGATTTGTCTGACTGCTTTATTGCTCCTCTCATTTTTTTTTTTCTGCTACAGCCGAGAAGCAGAAATAAAGGTTTGTTGTTGAAACATGGCCGCAAGGAAAGTAGGAGGCACACATCTGTCAAGGTATTACCTTTCTTCAACCAGGGATTAAGGTGTTTTACTGCTCTCGCTACTGAGCAGTCACACTGAATAAATTTTCTCAGTAGAACATAAAAATGAACTCATACATTTTGAACTGGGTTTCATTCTTTCAAGCCAACCCATATAATTATGCAATGGCATCAGTGTTCAGGGGAAAAAAAATAAAAGTCAGAAAGGTTTGTGTGTACACCCCTTCTCTCTCCTGCATCACCCTTCACATTTACATTATTTAAATACTTATTAGGATGTCAAGACTGATGCAATCAGTATTGGGGCAGGAAATTTATTTTTCACTCATCCTTGTTGTTGTTACTGGATCTCTTACAAGGTCAAATGGGGTACAGGGCTTTACTCCCCATATTTTTTTCTCTCTGTTCTCACAAAATATGTATGGTTGAGAATATTCATTGTGAATTCACACTGATCAAGTCCATAGAGTTATGATTTTTGAAATATTGTGTTTTGAAAGAAACTAGCAGTATTAGCAGTGATGCACTCTTCCCATTCCTCCTGCAGATATTAACTTTACCGTCTCAGTGGTGCATATGAAAATTATTTAAAAATTAAATACATCCAGTGGAAATGGTTGTTACACCAAGACAGAGCATTCCAGACCATCCACCACAGTTCTCTGCTAGACACTTCTGCATAATCATCTCAGTCCAGTTACATGAAGTCAAATGTCTAAATCAGAAGGAGTTATCCCACAAAATAAACATGAAGTGTGACGAATGTAAGCAAGTGAAGGATTAGTACAATTATCTGTAAAGGTGGACAAAATAAGGCTTTTTTTTTTCTGAAAAAAAATAATAATTAGCTTTTAAATCTCATGAGGCCTCAGAAGTGCAGGAAATATAAACATCTCCAAACTTTAAGGAAAAAGTGGTTAAAGTACTATGTAGAGTGAGAAATCAGAGCTCCATCTGTATAAATGCATCCAGAGCTCCATACCTCCAGGTAGCTCTGTAATATGACCTCGGGTCTCTGCCTCTTAATGTCCGTCGTGCCTCCTCTCAGGCTCCACTTTGGAGTGAGACAAATACCTCTCACCAGAGTTGTTAACTGGTGTCATTGTTGACTGACATATTTATTTAACAATAAGGAGGCTCAGTTCCAACAGAGGAATATTAGGACCTGTAGTTCTACTGGAAAACTGATGCTTGAACAAAAGCAAATAAGCTATCCTGCAGGTCAGCAGATAATCTGTCACTCACTTATTCTTCACAGTGTCCCAAGAAGGTCATAAATCACTGGGATATCGGTTCAGTACTGTACTCCCCCAGCCTCTACTTTTTCCAGTCTATTGGATGTTTTCCGTCCGTTGCAACTCAGCAAAGATAAAAGGAAAAGTAAGCATGTGGAATCTCCTCTCTCTGGTCCCATCTCCTTCCCAGAGCTAAGTTACATGACTGAATTTACAGCTTTCTGATGTCAAAACAGCACCCAGAAACATATTAGGCTGGATCAGGAGGCAAAGCTCCATCACAAACCACTTCCCCAGTTTTAATTCTTCAAAGCACCATCCTCTTGTTCTGTATTAGCATAACACCTTGCACAGTTTACAAGTAGTTGGTCCATAGGAGTAAACATTTAGAGCGAAACAATTGGTGCTGTCCGTTTCCACACTTTATGTCTTTTGAGGGACTACTTCAGATTAATTCAAGTCTGGTCCCACGAACTAGATGCCCTTTAACAAATGAAGTTACATTAGGTATGCTTCCAGAGCACAAATTCTGTACTAATTTCATCTGTGCTTCCTGAACCCACTTTACAGTTCAAGCCACAGCTCTCTCAAATCACCAGCGTAAATACAGCTGATGCCTTCTATGACAGCCTTTATGTTTGCTGGATTGTGCTTATCACTGATGTGCCTCCATGTGCCTTAAAGACGAGGTGTTGTTTGGTGGTACAGAGAAGCAGTGCATTAACCTGCTACACCAGGTGAATTCAGCAGTGCGTGTTTAGTGGAGCACAAATAATTTACAGATAATCAACTGAAATATAGGGAGAGATAAAGAGGAAGAGGCATATATTCCTGTTATTCTTACCCCCCCACACTCCCCCTTTTTTTTTTTTTTTTTACACAAAAGCATCTTCAGTAACTTTGCTTGAAAAACTCTCAGGGTACTTGAATTGTTACACCTGACTGTAAATTCTTTGCATAGGTCTCAAATTTTTGGTGATCTTTCAAAACCAAGTTTCAGAAATATGCCTGTTGGTAATGGTTCCTTACTTACTGACTGCTCTCTCAATGTGCATAGTTCAGAGCCAAAAATGTTGTCAGTAGTTCTAGTTTCATTCACAAACCTTATCTGAAACAGGCAACTGCTTTATACTTTTAGGTGTGTTTATATCACATATCAGGATCCAGATCAAAGCTGGCAATGACTTCTTGCCTTTGCTTCAAATAGCAGTTCATATTTGTAGGAGACAACCTTAATGGGCAAAGTTTTCAGAAAATGTGGAGGTATTGACTGTCCTTTTGGGAACCTCAGAGTTCTTTTTCCTCTTAAAAAAACATGACCTCTATTTTTTTTTTTTAATCTAAATAAGAACAGTTGAAAGTAAAGGAAACTCCGTATCTCAGTCCTCATTAAACTGACCACTTGATTTTAATTACCCAGGAAAAACACAACATTTTTTTTTCCATGGATGAGGAACCCTCACATCCAAGCAAAGCAGCTCAAAGATTGAATTTAAATACACATGATTGCTGTTCCACACAGAAGGATATGGTTGATAAGTATCTGAGATGAGGATCTGGGCAGTACAGTTTGATCTGGTTCTTGAGGTTATCCATCCAGCCACGGATGCATCTCATCCAGTCAGGCAGGAGTTATCAAAGCTTTGTGCACAGTCCCAGGGGAGTAAGTTGACTATGTATATTATCTGTGTTCTGGAAACCAAGTTCAGATACACAGGCTTTAGTGAGTCTATGAATTCTACTGGCCACAACTCACTAATTAATACCATGTAAAAACAAACAAACAAACAAAACCTACCACCAAAACCTAACCCTGCTTCCCATGGTAATTTTAGCCTCCATAACATCACTGCAATTAGCATAGAGCCACTCCCTGCTCTATGCATTTAGGTCACCTTATTTAAACTGGTTTTAATATCCTGGTATCAGTAAAATTAAGTTAGATCCACCCCAGATATACATAATTAATGAAGGACCCTTTCTCTTAGTAAAACTAACCAAACTCATCTTCTTTGTTCCTAATAGAAATGGGGAATTCACTTATCGCTCTCTCATACCTGTGTCTATCATGCTTCTTCACAGAGTAATATCAGGTAGTACCAGCTACCAATGATGCTGCTTTTAGTGAGGGAAAAAGAACAAAGGGAGTCTGTTCAAACAGTAAATTTCGAGGGAAAGAAAGGGCATGGAGTTTCCCCATATCAAGGCTCGAATTCATTTCTCTTACTGATGAAAGTAGCAGCTTAGCCTGCTTGTTTCTTATATCACTTGCCTCTGAAAGTGAGCATATTATCTTCTGCAAAGAAAGCAAAACTACAGCTAGGAAGCATCATCTCCAGTTCCATCAGCTGATTCTTGTAACACAGATAGTGCTTTACAGATTCATCAAGGGAACTCACATTCCCATTAGATCTAGCCAATGTGGTACCTTCTCCCATGCTTGGTCATGTGTCTGTTGAGATTGACAGCTGTACCCATCACTTGGACACAGCAGGGTGGACACAAAGCCATGAGAGTAAGGAAAGACATATGCTGACCAATAGTGACAGAGAAGTTTTCTACTGCAGACTTCCTACATGAACTTCCTCTGCACATCCTTTCCCTGTCTACAGAACCATAAAGGACAGCAACTCCTCTGTCCATTGTCCCTCAAAAAATGTGGTGACTGCTATATGCATACCCAGCAACAGGACCAGTAGAGCAGGCACAATGATGAGTACTTCAGAAACCCACATGGGAGTGTTCCCAACAAGACTGCTGCTCACGTATTTACAGTTACTCACATATTTAAGCATCTCCTCTGTCACAGTCTCTCATCTCTCCACTGCTAGAGAGGAAGTACCATGAATGATTGATGCAGAGAGCTGCAGGCAGCTCTCTCCCAGGTCTGTTCACTTCTGCAGAACATACATCTGTGGTTTGCCTTGTCTTTTCTATCTCTCTGTGCTCCTCTTCCCTCTGCACTGCTTCTAGGCTGAGGGTGATGGTCTGAGAAGGCAGATCTTTCCCCTCAGGGAGAATTTGCACCGCTGATGCACAGATCTCAGAGCTGCACATCACAAAACTACTGCATGTTACGTTGCAAACATGGTGGCAGACATCCAGAAGTGTCTTCCAAGGGTGGCAGTTTATTTTTCTTTCCCCCAGTAGTAATCAAAAGTTATACTGACATTCTTAGTTGATCAAAAAATATGGGTTTGGGCAATTGGATTTCTAAAGAATTCTAATCAAGTTTGGATTTTTTTTTCATTGTATATTCCCCCTCCCCAGTGAGTTTTTGGTTCCTACAAGACAAGTGCTCTCTCCCTGATGAGCCACACGAGTTCACAAATTAAAATGAAAAAGCTAAAACTGCTCCAATCTTACCTGACAATTTTATGTAACCAGGAGGTGTTGGGAAAGGATAGAGAGGACAGGGAAGTATTGTTTCTTTAAACCGGCCCTGCACTCCACAAATACCACTGCCAACATGTCAGAATAACCTCTACAATAGACCATGCTGCAGGTAGCCTTCCAGGATGTTTATTTTTGTAAGCCACTAAGTACTTCTGAACCCAGGGCTGTGTCAGGCTATTTGGGCACTTCTCAGGATGTCTTTGGTGCCTTCTACATGCAGGTCTTGTACTGCATTTTGCTCAAGAACTTGTGGATTACTGTGTTAGATCTGCAGGGAAAGGTTGGTTTCCACTTCAGAAAACAAGCTTGAAGTGCAAAAACCTTACTGGTCACTATGTGTCTGTGCATGGTGACAACAAATTTAATATGAAATGTAAGAGCTCTCAGCCCAAAACAGAATGGTGAAGTGGCTGTCCTCATGTCTCAGCTCAGGTTGAAACTGGCCTGGAAACCCTGAGGTCAGTGTGCTCTGGGAAATGAGCCCGACACCATAACATTTTCCTCTAGAGAGTGACTGCAGCACTGTAACAGGCACCAGGGCTTGGTGGTTGTTTATCTGTACTCTGTGATGCTGTGTCCTGCAGGGCATATTAAAGTCCATGAAATAATGATGAAGCAGAGGGGTAATTAAAAGCCACAGTGACATTGATCTGCAGAAATTTCAGAGGGAGCTCAGGGCACACAGGGAGACTATCCATCTTACCTCACACAGGGCCAGCTTGATTGGCCTACTGAGTATTGCAGATGGCAAGGCTCCTCACCTGTGACCAGGAGGGCTCCCAGTGCAGCAGCCCTACTGACTTCACATGGCTGCAAAACAGGAGGATGGGGAGTGTGTGGTCACAGCTGCCACAATCTGTCCTTGCAGAGCAGCAGAACAACCATTTAAAGATACAGGTCTACTTTCCAGTCCTTTTTCTTTTATCTAGAAATCAGAAACCCCATATTTTTTTTTTTACATGTGGACAGTTTCCTCTACTAAGAAACATCAGGCTTTCTGACTTCTTTCCTGTATGAATTTGTTCAGTATTTAACATTGATTCACAACTAATTCTCTTAGTTTCATTCACTTTTCATTAGTTTATTTTTTGCACTGAGAAAACTCCAGGGAATATTCCACATCGACCTCTACCTCTACATGGCTTCTCATTTCATTTTCTAATTCACCAAGGCTAAATAAAAGTTAACCTGGGGTCGAAGACTTTCCCTCAGATAACAGGCTCTCTTTCTTCAGTTGGGACTTTGAGTACTTGGGATCATTTCTGAACCTGTAGCTTAAAGATTACAGGTTTCAAACTACTTCAGAAGCTGCCTTTATGTCAGAGAAGTGAGAAGTACAGAGCTAGCTAAGTTAACAGTGATGCCATAGCTTTCTTTGGTAGTTGGCATCTTCTGTACAGCATTATATAATCACAGATTTTTACATTCTTTTTATAAATCCCAGCCTATTTTTTATGCTTTGCTTCCTCCCACTTCATTTGCTACTGACGACTGCTGCTAAAGTTCCCTTACCTCTCTCAGAAAGGAAGCAGGTTAAGACAAAAAGAAAAACTCTATCAGATTAAGGCAAACATGTGGGCCCTACTGAGAAATGATGCGTCTTGCAATACTACCAGCAAATCAGCTTACTTTGAAGACTAGATTGCTAAATATATACAGAGATTTGTGTGAGACAAAAGCACAAGTATTCTGCTTGTTTTCAGTTGTTAGACTCATGATGTCCTAAATAATGCAGCCTCAAAAAGGGTCAAAATTGATGCAATCAGGATAATAAAATCACTCTGACAAGGCTGCAGTTTATACTTAGTTTATAATTAGGTGTCTGCTGTCTCAGGTTAAGATGCTGTAAAGTTCCACTGAATTCTTAAGCTATTCACAGCTCTGTGTTGCTACTAAAGTAGGAAAATATAATGTCCTAAAAATATCTTCATGTAAACACATCAAAATTGGAAGGATGGGAAATCCAGGGGAAAAAAATGAATTAAAAATCTAGAGTTTTCTTGTCTGCACAGGAAAATGTTAAGACTTTGCAATATTCAACTGGAGGCTGACAAGGAACTATTATCTTTCAAAATAAAGTGAACCAGAGTCTCAGTTACCATGAATTTCAGCCATGCCAGGGTGATAATTACAAACCAAAGATCACATGGTCTGTACTTCAAAAGTGACAAGAACTTTCTCTGACCCATATATTTTGGTTTTTTGGTTTTTTTTCTAGATATATAAATAGATTCCTTGTGATTTCTGTTCTGGAGAGCAAATTAGTGTAGTTTGCTGATTTTGGTAGTTTCTAATGCTGGTATTTTGTCTGCACAGATGCAATTATCTGTCTTTGTGTACCTGTTTGTACACCCCTAGACAGGCTACTCTGTTCCACGTTTCAGTCTAGAGGATATCTCATTTTTCCCAAAATTCAAATACATTGTTCAGCTCTGAATGTGACAGTTGACTAGAAGAGTATGAATTTCATATACCTCTCCTGGCAAGTTAGAAATAAGAAGTGTTTCCATAATTGCCTAATATCAGGGCCAAAAAGGTGATGTAATGTCAAAACTAAAAAAAAAAAAGTTGTTGAAGAATGGAATCATAGACTACACAACCACCATGGCCACTAAACCATGCCCTGAAGCACCACATCTACATGCTTGAACAACTCCAGCGATGGTAACTCCACCACCTCCCTCGGTAGCCTGTTCCAATGCCTCACCACTCTCAGTAAAGTTTTTCCTAATGCCCAATCTAAACCTCCCCTGGAAAAACTTAAAGCCATTTTCTCTTGTCCTGTCACTAGTTACTTGGGAGAAATAACCAATACCAACCTCACTACACCTCCTCTCAAGTAGCTGTAGAAAGCAGTAAGTTCTCCCCTTAGCCTTCTCTTCTCTAGACTAAACAATCCCTGCTGCCTCAGATGCTCCTTGTATGACATATCCTCCAAAGCCCTCACACCAGCCTCACTGTCCTTCCCTGGACGTGCTCCAGGACTTCTATGTCTTTCCTATACTGTGGTACTCAGAACTGAACACAGCACTCAGGCTGGGGCCTTACCAGAGCTGAGTACAGGGGCACAATCACTTTCCTGCTCCTCCTGGACACACTCATTTTGATACAGGCCAGGATGCTGTTGATCTTCCTGGCCACCTGGGCACATCACACCATTGGCTCATGTTCAGCTGGCTGTCCATTAGCACTCCAGGATCCTTTCCCATCAGGCTTCTTTCCAGCCACTCATAGCCAAGTCCATAGCATTGCTTGGGGTTGTTGTGCCCAGAGACTCAGCACTTGGTCATGTTAAACCTCATCCCGTTGACCTCAGCCCACCAATTTAACCAGTCCAGATCTTTCTGTAGTGCCTTCCTACCCTCCCACTCAATTTAGTGTCATCTGCAAACTTGTTGAAAGTGCTCTTGACCCCTTCATCCAAATCATAAATCAAGATATTAAACAGAACTGGCCCCAATACCAAGTCCCTGGGGACACCACTTGTGACCAGCCAGCAGCTGGATATAACTCCATTTACGACAACAATTTTGGGCCTAGCTACCCAGTCAGTTTTTAAACCAGCAAATTAAAACAAAAAAGAAAGAAAAAAAATATTCTACCAAACCTTTCAAAGCCTTTTTTCAAACTGTTCTTGCTAAACAGGGTAGTTATAAATGCTCATATTGTTAAAATAAAATAAAGAACTTTGTTGCTTGGTTGTTACTGCTGTTGTGTTGTGGTTTTGTTTTGTTTGTTTGTTTTTTTAATCCTGCAGGTGTTAATGACAACACTAAAGATGGCATGACTCCTAACTAAGCTTGGAAAATGGTCTACCCTGACTATTTAGCTGTCCACAGTGGAAAGACTTGCAGCATTGACTTCTACTTTGTGTCAATATTTATTGCTCCTTAGAGTAGAGTGGCCTGGAATTAAGGGCCTGATTTATAATTAAAAGTAAGTCTCAGTATTTTGGGTGGTTTGGGTACTGTGCTGTGTCAATGTTCTGTAAGGAGCTGACTAAAGTGTGCTGAATGTGCAGATTTCTTTTAGTGTAATTAGCTCACTGCTTGTTTTCTACTGACACACTCTAGCTCTTCCATTGGCATTGCATACTGTGCATTTACACCTGGTAAGTGAGGACTTTTCCTCTGAAAATTTCTTTAATCAGTTGTTAAGGGAAGCTTTGCAGGGACACCAAATGTACTTTTATACGGGCATATTCACCGCTCAGTAACCTAAACAAGATTTTTCCAGCTCACAGGCCAAACCCTTGGGCATGTCCAGTTGCATGGAAAACCACTTTTAAAATTATCATGTCTGCCCTGTAAGATGTTATGTGTGGTTTCTTTCCTGCTTTGAAAGGAATGAAAGCATAGACTATAAGAGCTAAATTTTAATTTTATTGTGTTGCATGAAACTGCCTACAAAAGGGCAGAAGTGGTAAAAGTATTGATTTCACTCTTTTTCTCAGGAGGATTGTCCAAAACTACCAGATTTTCCTGCTAAGTCAGCCCAAATGCCTTTGGCAATGGAGACAATGTTTCTCTGGAGAGAAACATCTCAACATATCTGCTGAATGAAGGCTCCAGCTGCAAAGTTGTGACTTTCATATATAAGTTTCTGATATACTAACCTCATATCAGCTCCAAAGTCCCATGACACCTTATGGCTTATATTTTATCAGTCATGCTGTAGTTATAAACCAATGAGATATATCCAAGAACTTATATACTTTGGCTAAGGCAAATAAACTAACTATAAATGTGCAAAACCAAATTATTTTATAGTGTGTGTATTTGTCTTTTGTGTTTGGGTTTGGTATTTTTTCAAAATTAAGAGGAAACACCAGAAATTAAGACATTTGATCCATACCACCTCATAGACCAACAGATACGGATAAGGCACTGAACTGCACTCTGATTTAAACAGTTTCCAACTGCGAATTATTTTAGAAATTCCACGATAATTTTGAAATGGTATAGAAATTATAGGGTTTTTTTACCAATATTATTTGCATACATTACTGGCTCTAGTCTTAACTGAGCCTTGGTACACAATACACTGAGATTCATAGTCCTACACTGCAGTCTAGCCAGCCTGGAATGATACAAGGAAGGTGTATACCTCCCATAGCCATTATGATCGCTATTCTGCAGGTAAGAAATTGAGAAAAGTTGTGTAAACACCTCAGAATAGTGCCAGAAATGTGCAAAAGATCTGCAGACTGAGAATCGCCAGGTGAGATCCCAGTCCAGTGTTCAGCCTTAACTTCCTTAAAACATACATTTCCTACAATTTGGGCTTTTAGGCCTCTCCTCTATGCTTGCAACACATATTATCTTGCTGACAAATGCCATGAGTTTAATGTTTGGTGACAACAGTAATGTTGGAGATGACACCGTCTTTACCATATCGACAAAGCCAAGTTCCACTTGCAAGAATTAGGCTTCACTGCCCTGAGGACTTTTGTGCTTGTCTCATACTACTTTTTGCACATCTTCCCAACTGTCTTTACCACAGGGACTTAACAGGTATATGAGCTTTTGCTCCTGAGATGGTCAACCCAGGTTCCTAACAGACCAGAGAAGCCAGTCTGAACTTGTGCCTTCATCCTACAAATGAGTTACTGTGGTTGCTGGAATCCACCCATACAGGCCTAGGACTGAGAAAGAGATGCGCAAACATCTTTGGGCTAATCTGTATTTCACCCAGGGCCCTGTTGTGTCTGGTGTAATCTTTTATGTGTGTAAGGAGTTATATCAGGGGAAACCTACGATTCATAATCAATATGCTCTTGTACTGGAGGAGAAGGGGGTGGGGAAAGTAGATAGAAACAGGAAGGGGAAAAAAAACTGATGGGGAATGAACGTGTGCATCTCTTATGGGAAAATGCATTTCAGTCATCCTAGCAACAGCCTAGCCCACAGGGGAAAAAAAAAAAAAAAAAGGTTCTTTACAGCTGTTATGCCAAAAGTAAAAAAAAAAAAAAAAAAAAAAAAAAAAAAAGTAATAAAAATTAAAAGGATAAATGCATAAGTTGAGCATATTTTTTCACATCCTTTCTCAGAAATTGCCTATTACAGTCATGTTTCTTACTAGGAGACATCATTTTTAATATTTAAACAGTCATACACTTCTCCAAAAAGTTGTTTCCTGAAAAGCTGAAAACATTATTACGTTAAACGCCCACACAGTTTGTTTTAAAAACATCTATAAATACTATTAAAGAACAATCATTTTATAGGTTTATATTGTATGAGTGGGAAGCAGAAACCATCAATGAATCACATCATTCCTCCAACTGTAACAACAACATGGTCAACTACCACAGCAGCAAAAAAGTTTATGTTCCCTGTATATCTGGTTTGCAGACAGTTTCCCACCTTTAAATTTGTGTAATAGGTAAGCTATGGCAAGTATAATGCGCTGTTGGCTTTCCATCTACTATTGATAGCCAGACATGCTTGGTCTGGTACACTGCTCCTCTTTGATGTATGCTGAAGTATATATAGCGTCCCTGAAAAAGCAAACAAAGCTTCTATAAATTCTAGGATCCATTCTTGAAAAATGTTGCCAGATATACAGAGCTAAGTGTTTAAATTATTTTATTGTCATCTATTGCATGGATTTTTTTTAGTTAAAAACAATAGGTTTGGTTGCAGAAATATTTTCAGGTGTCTGCTGCTTTGCAGGGGAAAGTGTCAATGGGACACCACTGAAGGAAAAGAAAGATTGCAAGAGACATAGAAAAAACCACCACAGGGATCAATACTTAAACTATAATTATGGGTGTACAGTATGTACTGTGCATTTTTAAAATTTAACTTGTTTTTTTACTATTACCCAGAAGGAGGGGAAGATATACTGAGAGCCCTGGATAGCAACTATAACAAGCATGTTTAAATACACATGTTTTCAGAAGATCTATGAGTACAAGAAGGAACTGATTGTAGGTCTCTGATCTTTTTTCATGTAGGAAAATCTCAGAGCTTTACCTAGGAGATTTAATTCCAGACAAAAGAATTTGCAAAATAACTTCCAAAGTTTATGGCATTGCACCACATAGGAGAAAATAGTTTGTGTCACCCTATTCTTTAATAAAGAAACAATGTATGTATCATTTTTCACAGTGGAAATGCTGATGGTACAAAGAGTAATAAATAAACACTAAGTCAAAGCCTCTGTATGGGAAAGCCCCCATCCCCTTTATTGGTTTCCATCAGGATGTGTGCAGGTAGCACAGATTCTAATTCTGCTCAAGCAGCACTGTAGAAGAAATTACAGTATTCCTGGCAGCTCATATTCATCATGAGTTTAACAATGCTTTGAGTGTATTCATATACAGGTCTCTGTGTGCGTGTCCTCATACACGGGCATTTATATGTCACTTCCAGGTTTTTCTGAAGGCCTTTGAAGTTAGCTGGCCAGGCACCAGGAGGAGGAAAATTATTTTAAGACATTTAAAATTATATTCTCAGGTATCATCTGCTTGCTAATGAAGCTTCAAAGTTATTTCCAGGGAAGATTTCTGTAATTGCTCCACAGAAAGAGTCCAGCAGTCTATCTAAAGACCTCATTCCATCATTAACGTCAGTGCTTAACCCCAGCTTATTTGAACTTGAACTTGGACTACATGACCAGTAGTCAATTTTCACTAATAATTTTTTTTTTTTTTAATCCTGAAAATCTGTAGCCATGTCATCATCTCCTTCTTAATTATACCATATTCTTTACATCTGTCCTGCTAAATAACTCTAATTGAAATAGCACCGGCGTGAATTTTCGTAATGTTCCCCTCAAGACATCCCGAAAGTGACTCACACGAGAAAACAGACTGAAGTCACAGCTGGAAGCATGTCAAGGATCATTTCCATTTTTACATGATTAATTTGAATTTAATATCTTAAATCAAAACCTGATTAATTTAAATAAAATTTTGATGGTGCCCTGCTTCTAATATACATTGCAGTAATTAGATTCAGCTTAATGTGATTTTTTTTTAAACATAATTAAAAAACAAAAAAGAGTTAGTCAACTGTAACAATGCAGAGTTGGTACAAATCTGTTCATATATATATGTATACATACGCATAGGCATACACATGGGATTTTCTTGAGACATTGCTCAGGTACAGGAAAGATCACAGCTGGATGGCTGTGCTGTAGCTCAGTTTATAGCATATGTAGAACATTCCACTTCTGTTTCACTGCAGTGTGAATAGCTGTTCTGTCAAAGGACAGCTGAAATCAGATCAGCAAATAAGCAAAAATATTAGCGACGCAATAGTGTGGGTCAATGCATCAGTCCTAGTTTCTCCCACTTTTTAACAGAGTTTTCCTTCAGTGTATCCAATAAATGAACAATTTTTTTTTCTCAGACACCTGCAGTGTAGTATTAATAGAGGCACATGGGCTTTTGCTTTTCATGAGACTTACAAAAATTAATCATAAAATAAATTGTTAGTGCTTTTTATAGGTACTCCCTCTGCCTGTCTCTGATTTTATAAAATGCTCCTGTGAACTATGTAAGGAATACAGAAAGCAAACAGCAGTTATTCTGTGTTAGAAGCACATGAAGCCTGCCTGCATAGCATGCCTGTCCCTTTACTAATACCAGTTGTAATAAATGACTGTGGCCAAACCTGGACAGTTTAGAGAGCTAAACTTTGCATGGTGCACTGAAGGTATGAATCACAGCAGTATTTCAGATGCTTCCAGCTTATTTGCAGGAGGAGAAATTAACATAGGCTAAGCAGTGGGTTCATCTGAAGCTGTAGAAGGAGCTTAGGTGGAGGTATAGAACAAACTTATACAGGGAAGCCAAAATCCTAGAGAATCCACAAATGCAGTGGAATTCTTAGCTTTGTGGACTTGGGCTTCTTTTTCAGTTGTGTTGGAAGTTTTACGTGCAATTTATTTTTGTTTAAGGCTAAAGTATCCCATTTGTGACTGTAAATGTAAAGGTAAAAATAAAATACTGGAAAAAAAAGTTTCCTTTAAATATAGAAAATAAATGTGAGAACATTCTTGTCCTAAGTGACCAAACTGACCATCACATTATGCTTCAAAATTCAGATCTTTCTTCAACAAGATAGTGAACCATCAACCTGGCTTTTTGACATGGAGTCATCCCAGGTACACCAAGCCCTTTGACTTCAGTTGTAATCTTCACCAGCCTTAAAACACTGGGCATGTGCTTAGCTAGTAGTAAATCACTATTAACCAGAAGAGAATGATGGAGAGTGAAAAACTCCTTTCCTGCCTCAGGCTAACAGCTTTCAGGGAGGTGCATTCACTGTTTATCCTTTTATGAAGGCAAGTAAAGTCATTCATGTGTATTTGATAGCATCCAGCTTTCCAAAAGCCTTTATATGTACTATGTTATAAATATTGTGCAATGGTACACAGTTAATTTTTAATTTTAATATTTCTTTGAAAGAAAATTCCTCCTTGTTGGTGAAAGTGCTAGAACTTCACTGGTAACCCAGACATATCTGGACACCCTATGTTAAAAAAATCAAAGACACAAAAATCAAAACAAATATAAAACCCACAACAGGCAACAGGCAGTAAGGTTAAGTTAAACACTTCTCAACAGAAATGTGAAAAAGCCCAGAACAGAAACTGAAGAAACAGAACCTTAGTCAAAAAATAGGCAGAGAGAAGGAAGAGAAACTGATTTACAAAGTCATGAACCAGAGCTAGCTGATGAAAAAATGCTACATATAGTCATTTACAACAGCTATGTCTACTTTTCAGGCTCTTAACTATTTCTTCACATCACTGAAATTGTTGAAATTCTCATTCTTATCTAGCATCAGACCCTCACAAAGTCACTGCCACAACAAGGGCTTCTATGCCATGGTACTTAATCTCCAATTTACCAGCTTATTACCTGAGGATGACTGGAAATGTGGAGACACAAATTATATTTCTTCAGTTTGACCAATCAGCCATCTATGAGTGTTAGTTCTGTGGATTACATACAGGAAAAACAGTGAATACTGGTTCTAAGGATCTTGCTTATTTATTATTCATCACAGACACAAAATAATAATAAAATATCACCTTTTGTCTTACAGTTAAAACTTTTGATGGCAATCTATTTTTTTTTTCTTTTCTTGCTTCTAAATTTAGCTTCTCTCAACATCAGCTACAAAGGGGTCCAAAAATAACATCATAGTTACTATCTGGGGAGATTTTTCAGTGCTTCTATTCTTATTCTGAAGTTAAAGTCAAAACAAAATTAATCAGGAAGGGTTATCTGTAATGAATTACCATTCATTCTAGAAAAAAATAAAAAATCTTTGCCAGCAGCAGAAGTACTTTCAAGCAGTTACATTAGCCTATGGACTCCAAGGAGAAGATTACAGATCTTCCATATTCAGCAACATGAATCAAAACTCTTAGGAACTAGTCTAACCATTTAATTATTTTTTTTAATTTTTTTTTTTTTTTATGGCAAGACAGCAGGGATTGTTATTTGTATAGGCTATAATTTAGATGGTTAATTGAAAGTAAGCAGTGGTGAGCTGCTTCCTTGGTAAAATATTACCAAGACAATCTTATCTGAGTTTACAGAGTTATTTTCAATTTGTAAATGCTGTATTCATTTCTACCAGATAAAACACTTTTTAAAATCCTAGACCCAGGCATGACTGTGTTGCTGTTACAATCACTCTGCACTGTTTCACCTCACACAAATGCCTTTCACACCACAGATATATATGTATATAAACTTTGTCTCCCTATGAATAGTTTTACTGTTTAAAAGAACCTCAATCTATTTTATGGTAAATAAATTTAATGATATACTACATGTTCATAACACTGAGTTGATGTCATCATAACAGTTACCTTTTTACAAGAGAATCTCCCTCATTAGAGCCTATACCTTTTAGAATCCCACCTTTGCAAATTTATCTTTTTCTTATAACACAAAGAAAATCCTGGGCTTTCTTTTACTGGTATAATAGATGTAAATTAATGTTTTGCCATTGTTTGTTGCTGTAATCATAGAGCCAAGCATATATTCCAAACAGCTATCTTATTTTCAATTTGCAAAGCATACTGTGCTTAATCCCATGAGGCAGCCTGTGGTTCTAGATATGAATTTTAAAAAGGTAATTAGACCAGTATGTGGGATTGTCCCTGAGATACAAGGAGAAGGCTCCTGCCAAGTCCAGAGGGGTCTTAAAGAGGTCCCAGGCTGGTCACAGTTCTCTTCCTAGTTTATTACTTGTTTCCATTGTGTGAAACAGCTTATTTGTTCATGTAAATTTAAATCATGTTGATAGTAGTAGAAGGGGTTTGGTTAATGCCTTGGGGTTTTGTTTGGTTTTTTTTTCTTTTCTTTTCTTTTTTTTATCCAGAAAGGTCATGGAGTTATTTTTTGGTGACTGACGACAATCTATTTTTTTCCCCAATGATCTCTACATTTTTACAATGAAATAGATAGTAAAAGAGACATATGATAAAAGATTTAATGCATCTCTGGAGGGTGGCAGTAATTTTAAATATCATACAATCATCATTAAGTCATCTATGTAAATGAAAAGTACTTGGCAGCCCTTTGTATGGCACGAAATAGCACTAGTTTCTCTGCATCTCTACTTTCTTTTTCTCTTTTTTCCCCCTTTTTGCTGGCTGTGGCACAGTGCACGTTATATAGATTAACTATTTCCTTTAGGGTTTTGTGAAGATTTTTTGTAGAAAGGATCAGCGCCTGTACGAGACAGTGTGTGACAAAAAAAAATGACAAGACAATTAAACTCTCATGAAAAATGCCCGAATTAATTTCTATAAGCTGAAATCAATGTGGTGGGTTGGAAAGTTTAAAAAAAGATAATAGGGAGAGATGCAGGTTGATGTGGGTTTGGATTAGGCAGGCTGTTACCCCATGCTCAGTCTCACCATTTGAAATCTAGATCCAGGTCTGAGTTTTGCACATGCTCAGGTCTAGTTTGCATCATGTGAATCTCAGTTTGAGTCGATGGCTGGTTTCAAGTGAGAACATAAATCTCTCCTCAAAGGGAATGGAGGGTAAGGATCTGATCACTCACCCAGGTTTTACTTTCAAAAATTGACATCTTAAACTGAGCACTTCCTGAGCGGGAAAAATGAAGGTAGCTTGAGCTAAACTGGTTTTGTTTGCCCAGATGTCTGACAATATTTAAGGGCCAGATTCTGCCCTCAAGCTGCTTTAGTAGGCAGTGTAAGCACTCACTCTTGGGAAGATTCTGTCCCTAAATGTTCTCACTTTTCAACACATTGTTACCCTCCCACATATCTATTCAGGCAGAAAAACAGAGCAGTGAACGTCCCCCAGGGGTTTTTAATGCATGTCTGTTGAGACACATTCTCCCCCTGCTTTTTGGATTAAGTTAGGGGTATAGCATTTGTTTTGAAGGTAATAAAAATGCCAGGAATGTATGAGGAAAACCAGTAGAGAGAGAACATAAACTTTGTCCCTATATCTGCACAAAACAGACTGTCTTTAAACCTTCAGAGGCAACTAGTCAATAGGAAACATTAGGCTTGGGGACTTGAAGAGTTGGTTGCAGAACCAATTGGCTCAACATGTTGCTGTCTACTGGTCTGCGTCTACATCTGTAGCTTCCCTGACAGCAGTCTGGTACTGCACAAACCTAACCAAGGCTGCTACAAACTTCAGTGCATCTGCAACTTTGCCCATGTCTAAGGCCACCAGTAGATAGAGTACATAGACATCATTCCCTAGCTCCTTATTTCATTCTTTGCCCACTGTCTCTTCTTCAGCAGAGCCTTTCCAGGAAGGAGGATCCCCTCCATGCCTGTAGTCTAAGCCTGAATTTCCATACACAACATGAACTCTTCAGGCTTATTCTGAGCTGGATTCTATTGAAGCTTTACACCACTCTCTCCTAGCACAAAACGAAGGTGGCATCACAGCTTCTACTTTCTTAGAGAATCATCCTTGAATCTTTCATTGAGGGTCACTTCCCACAAACACCTTCTAAGAACACTTCTTAAAGAAATTAGAAACTATGGTATATCAGGGCAGACATTTGTTTTGATCGAATTCAATTATAATTTTAATGGAAGACTCTTTTAATGTTCATAATACCTTAGGGTTCCAGACTCCTTTTGATAGATTTTCAACAATGAAAACAACATCCATTTTAAGGGAAATATTCTTGGCATTTGCCCAGTAATCAAAAACAGAATAGGGTGCCATATAGCTAGTAAATACCAGTGACAAGAATCCTGCATGAAACTACAATTCAATGTGAGTAGATTCAAGATGCAATGTAGTTAAAATCCAGGTCAGTAGACAGACAGTGCTAGCAGAAATTACAAGATATTTAGATAACAATACAGCTTGGGGGGCTTATGTTTATATCCACAGAAAATTTAAAAACTAATACACAGATAAGCAAAATTCCCAGCTCAACATGTAACCTGAGAACCAGTAAAACAGAGTTCTGGCAAGTCTGAGGTCTGAAAATGCAAAAGGCCTACACAGGAATGGGTGAAACCAGACTAGTTCATTAAGTCGGAACAGGAGATAGGTGATATCTTTGATAACTGGTTCAGAAACCCTAATGTATTTTACAAATTCACTAAGAGTTAACTGTCATGGCTTAACATGAATTTGCCTCACTCCGAGGGTCCCCCATCCCAGCATGTTAAGGTGACTACCTTAAAAATGTTATCATCTGCTCTCGACTCCCTTTACATTAAGGGGATTTCACTAAAGATTGACCAAAATTCATGTGCACACTTCAGACACTAGTGACACCCCAATTCTATGGTCAGGCTTTTGCTTCTTCTTCAGCATTGCCACAACAAGATAAAAGCATAAGTAGTAACATGAAAAAACTCTTAAATTCTGTGTCTTGTTCCCCATACCTGTAGCAGCTACCACATCATTGCCATCACTAATAATCCAGCTGCCCTCAGGCAGCAGAGATGTTCAGAGGGTATGTGGATGGAACTGGCAGTTGGCTACCCTATTCCAAACCAAGTGGACTGATCCTAGAAATGCAAAGTAGAAAGTAGGCTACAGAGTCACAGTACAGCATTCCACCCTTACACTGTATTAAGGCTGGCTAAAGAGGAAGTCTCAGAAGTTAGGAAATCCCCAAACAATGTCATCAATCCTTTTGTGCCTGTGGTGAGCAATAAAACTTTATATGAAACCTACAGTACTTCACACTGAATGGCTGAAAAATAGCACACATATATCAGAATGCCTGAAAACACACCCCATTCTGGTAGAGCAAAGCAATCAGTAAAGCCATTCTTTACCTAAAAGATTTCCATTCTGTTTTGCTAGCACACTACATTCAGTATTGATGTTTCTCTGCATACAGTAAAGGGCAGACTCTGCAGTACTGGGACAGCTCATTCACATGACACTGATATCGCAGACGTGTATTGCTCTTGCTTCACAGTGTGACTGGAGCTCCTCTATTAAAACAGCACCCAACAGTGTTAACAGAATAAAGGAACTTGTTAGTGTTTCCCCTAGACAACTTCATTTTTAAGAGGCTTTAAATCTGGCTGTTTTATCATGGACCACAGGCCCATAAAGGGATGCTAAAAGGATTAAGTGAAGGTGTATCCCCCTTATAGTCCTAATACAATCACTCTGAATGGGACTTCATGGCAGAATGCAGCCAGGTTTCTGGGATGGACAAGCTGCTGGTGTGCCCTAGATTTACTTTCTTATATTCTTCCTTGAGGAACTGCAAATCATATTGGAAACAGATCCACATCCACATCAACATTCATAATGACTTTAATGAATCTCTGAATTACAAACATCCATAAAATTCAACAAAGGAGTTTCAGATGCTCTCTATGAATTCAGGATTTTTTTCTTGCTTTTAGGATCAGTGCTAAGAAGCTTCAAAAAGGAAGAGTTCATGGTTAGAATGAGCAAATGTACCAACTTTAGGATACTGGCATATAAACATCACTTAATTAGTATTTCTTACCAGACTTTTCCCCCTTCTAGTCAGGAGTATCACCAAAAAAGTCCACATTTCATAGTGTATTTGCTCTTGGGATTCTGCTTAATGTCTAAAAGTAAAAAAAAAGGTGGTGAAAATGGAAAACAATTTTTTGGATAGTTAACTGAACACATCAAAAACTTTAAAAGCTTCATTCAAGGTAAGTCTTCCAAAAAACAAACTAAACCAAACCAAACAAAACACAAACCAAATCCCCACAACATTGAACAGCTCTAGAATTCTCTTTATAAGAAATCCATGGCCACTTTTGAACTTCACAGTTCTCACTGTCCTGTACATAACTCCCACTCAGTACATCACACCAACAGTACAGATGGAGTTGTGATCTTCTTTACTCTAAAAGCACAGTCTTGTAGCTAAAGAAGGATATCTGTTAGCAGCTCAGGGTCTATACCATAGAGCTGAGCAATTCTCAGTACTGTGCTACATCCCAATTAGACAGGCAGTCCCATTCTCTGCTCTTCTATATTGCACTCTCTCTTCATCAAGAAGGTTCTTCACATGCAAAACACTCTGCCCTCACTGTTGTTTTTACATAAATTGGTTTTAAAAAGCAGAGTCATTTTGCTAAAGAGCAGCATAGAAGTAGGTAGCTTTGCAGGCTTTTCACTTTGCACTACCCTAATTAAAAGTAAAAATGATAACATTTCCAAAAGGGCATTTTAAAGCCTATTAATTGATAATGCAGAGAGTTGAGACATTACACTGATAGGGAAGACAGGAGATGGAATATTAGTGAATTAGAAGATTCAGTTTTCACCTCTTCTGCAGTCATGTTCTACTTGTGGTTTTGGTACTGTCCAGAGCAGCAGCAAAATCTGGGGGTGCCAATCAGTAAAAAGCATGCCAATGCCATCCCCAAGAAACAGTAAGGCAAAGTAAAGATGTGTTGATCCATATATCTCCTAGGCAACCACCATCTTCAGAGCTCATGCAACTCCACTATTTATAGTAGCTGAGCACCTCACAATCTTAATGTGATTAATGAACATCCTTAGGCCATCTGGGTAATGAATAGCATCTATTATCTGTATTTTAGACACAGAAAATGAAGGCCTATGTCTTGAAAGCACTTGGGCACCTAGCCTGCTTCAAATACTTTTCAGAATTTGAGCCAGAGAGACTGAGGCATGGGCATATATCTGGCACAGGTGTCATGAGCAGTAATGATGCGATATATAGGTTTGTATATGTGCTAATATAATACCCCACATCATTTGTTATTTCTTCAAGACCTGTGTCACACTATTTAGGGGAAAAAAAGAAGAAAAAAAACAACACTAAAACAAAACTCAAAGGAATGTCTGGGGCCATAAAGAATGGTTGCAAAAGAGCAGGAACTGAAACCAGACTTTCAGGTCAAAGTATCCAATAAACCTTCTCCTCAGAAATGTCCTCTTCACTCACTACCAGAAGGAATTTTTGATTTTTGTATAAAACATTTGAGGACTGAAATTAGGAACCTCAAGAAAACTCAAAATTAGTAGCTGGTCATTTTCAGTGTTGAAACCCACCCCTGAAAACATTGTGAATATTAACTTGGACTTCAACTACCCCTCATATGTCAACATTTCTGCAAGCAAAAAATGCATGATCCAGAAGGGTGAGGCAAAGGTGTCTATCAGTTCACAGCAGTCTTTTACTCAGTGCATGCATGGTGGTGTTTTTTGCCTCTTGTTCCACAGCCACTAGGAGGTGTACTTAATACATAGGCACGGAGAGATGAATCTCACAACATCCAGTGAAGCAGGAGTCATGTCCAGCATGCCAGCTACTGAATCAGTGGACCTGATGATAGTGAATAAGGTGCCATAGTCATTCTGTAGGTTTGAGCAGATCTGTGTCTATCCTCATTCAAACTGGGTGTCAAAAGCAGTCTCTGGATACCCCAGGATGATGAGGAGTGTAGAGGTGACTCGTAGTCCTTCCTCCTCACCTCATAGACACTTGCAGATGATCACATAAACATGAGGATTAAACTGCATATATACAGACACTTTCTGTAAAGTAACGATGGAAAGAAGAGCAGTCTCTGGAGAATATGTCTGCAGTCTGACTATTTATGCCTGATAGGAACATTGCTCCTTAATTTTAAATATGTGAGGAATAAGAACATTTTAAAAAATAATTTAAAAAAAGAAAAAGGACAAGTAGATGTTGAAGAATTTTCTGAGAACTGCAATAAAATTCTAGCAACCGCAACAACTCAGTCTATATACTACCATTCTTATGCATCAAGCCTTTCTTCTTCCCCTTTTTGACATACATGCTTAAGTGGATAAGAATTTGGGGGACAGAAGGAAAGATGACATTTTTTGTTATCTCTAACACTTCAGAACTCTCAAAGGTGGAACATATATCTTTGTTCTAAGGAGTGTTAACTCCCTGATTAATGGACTATTCTCCTGTGCTGTTGTTTTCTATATACTTGACTATATGTCTTATAGGAAAAAACAGATGCCAAGGAACATAGGCAGTCAGTGCACTCATGTTCTAATTGTAATAATTGTGCACAGAAATTTATTTCAGATTTGATTTTTTTTGTTTGCTTGCTCGTTTTTTAGTGGTTTGCATTGTTATTGTTGGGGTTTTGTGCATTTTGTTTGGTTGGGTTTGGGGTTTTTTCCTTCCTTTGCTATGTGCACTGGGAAAGAGTGGCTAAGGAATATGTTGGTTTACATTTCTTTTTGAGCATATACTGACTGTACCAAGAGTTAAACATGAAAAAGTATGAAAATAAGAATGAAAGATGACATCCGTTCTCATTTCAGTTTCCTGGAAGGAAAGTGCGGTTGGGCAGATGGTGCTTTTTTGTTTTACTCAACTGAATGATCAAATGTAAATAATATACACCATACAGACTATAAAGATTGTTAAAGGTGAGGTTTCCATGTGCAAAGAATTACTATATTGCAGCACTTCTCACTCCTTAGTAATATGTCAAGCTTTTTTTTTTTTTAGCTGCTTAATTTTGTTTTCATGCTTGCTTACTGCACCCTCTAATTGTCTACTCATACTTTTTCAATCATTGTATCTCAGAGGGTTGAGTTGTATATATGGTAATTTAGGTCCTTTCCATGAATAGCCCTGAATATTTGGCCTCTGGTTGAATGGACAGAGGAGAGTGCCTGGTAATTTGGCATCACATGAGTTTCAATATTTCTGTGTTGCTATCTTTCTTCATGCCATAGTTCTATTAGATGTTATAAGACTCTATTTTCTTTATTGTTATCCAGTGAGATTTTTATACATTTAGAGCTCTTCTTTAGTTTATTTTCCATGCTGGAACATTAGACATTACTAAGTCAGAGCAGAATATGTGTTCTCTGGCAATTAGGAAAGACCCTTACCAAAGGACGTAAAAACCTCTTTTCTATATGTGCATGACTAAACATGGCTCAATGAGGTCATAATATTGTCTTCCAGACTGAAAGAGGGAAAAAAAAACATTGTTCCATGACTCTGTAAACAAATAATGCTATGCTTTCATTCTCAGACGAATCAAAATGTACAGTCTTCCTTTCTCCTGTCCTGCAGTAGGCTCATGAGATTCAGACACAGGACATGTTCACATTACACTACAAGAATGCCCCTACCAGTAGTAACAAACTAAAATCACTGCTGTGGAAGTCTTAATAGTTTATTAGCTTTCTAAATTGCCCTGGGCTAGGGTGATCAGGTTGGTTGAAGAGAGGATTTGACCGGAACTCAGCAACAAAAGGAGAGTTTTTGACCTTTGGAAGAGGAGACAGGTAACTCAGGAGGACTACAAGGATGTCATGAGGTTATGCAGGCAGAAAATTTAAGTGGCAAACCCCCAATTAGAACTTTATCTGGCTACTGTCACAAAAGATAATATGAAATGTTTCTATAAATATATGTTAAATTGTATTAGCTATGATAGATGGACTAAGGAGCATCTTCATCCTTTATTTGATACAGTGCATCTGGGAAAATAATGACAAAAAATGAGGAAAATGTTGAGGTACTTGATGCCTCCTTTGCCTTAGTTTTTAATAGTAAAACCAGTTGTTCTTTGGATACCCAGACCCCTGAGCTGGAAGACAGAGATAGGTAGCCTCATAATCCACGGAAGAATGGTTAGCAACCTGCTACACTACTTAGACACACATAAGTCTATGAGGCCAGACAGTATCCACTCAAGGGTACCAAGAATGTTGGCAGTGCTTACCAAGATGCTTTCCATCATTTATCATCCATCCTTGCTAAATGGAGAGGTCTCAGTTGACTGGAAGTTAGCAAATGTGACATTGATTTACAAGAAAGGTTAGAGGGAACTGCAGGACTACCAGTTTGACCTTGGTGCCAGGAAAGGTTATGGAGAAGACCACCTTGAGTGTCATCACATGGCACACACAGGACAGCCAGGCAATCATGTCCAGTCAGGATGATTTTATGAAAGACAAATTGTGCTTGACTAATCTTATCTCCTTCTGTGCTGGGTTAGCAGAGGAGGGAAATGCTGTGGACATAGGCTACCTGGAAAGCCTTTGGATGGCCATACTCTTTGCTGGGTAAAATATTAAACGGATGTCTGGGCCCAAAGAGTTGGAAGTGATGTATCCCAAAACTCACTATTGGGATCAGTTCTCTTTAATGTCTTTATCAATGATCTGGATGAGGAGATTGAATGCTCTCAGTAAATTTGCAGATGGCACCAAGCAGCAGTGTCAGTCTGAGGGTAGGAAGGCTCTGCAGAAGAATGTGAACAGGATGGATCAATGGCCTGCAGTCAATAGTATGAGTGCCTGGTCCTTCACTTCAGTCACAATTCCATGAAACACCACAGGCATAGGCTGGAAAGATGTCTGGCAAAAAAGAAGTCTGAGGATATTACAGTAGCACAGTGTCACAGTATCACCAAGGTTGGAAGAGACCTCGAGGATCATCGAGTCCAACCTGGTCAGTAGTTGGCCGAATATGAGCCAGCAGTGTGCCCAGGTGGGCAAGAAGGCTAACAGCATCCTGACTTGTATCAGAAATAGCATGGCCAGCAGAACTAAGGAAGAGATTTTCCCCAGTACTTGGCACTGGGTTGAAAATTCACCCCAACATTAAATTTTGCCCAACCAGCTCAGCTGGAAGTAAATGAAGCTGTATTTACAAGCAAAACTACGATCTACAATAGAATGCAATGAATATGTACAAAATATACAATTTTTACAAGTATTTACAATTTACAAACAGCACAAGAACCCCCCTGGCCAAAGACCAGGGAAGCTGCAACAGCTTGTCCCCACCACCCTGCTCCTCTCCCTACCCCTCTGTACACAAAAAGGGACAAAAGAAAGAGCAGAGAAGTTGTTGTTAATACCAGTCACAACAAAGCTGTGCAGTCAAGGTCAGACAAAGAAGTGAAAAGAGTGAGATAGATTGGCTTTGTACAACTGGTTTAAGTCCATTATCTCTCCAATGGAATTGTTTAGAATTATCACTATTTTTCTTTTTATACCCAATAGTGATTTATTTACATTTTACCACTTTCTGTTCAAAATCTGCAGAAAATTTTGAAGGTGTAGCCTAAAACTACCACAACTGGTGAGGCCACACCTCAAAATTATGTTCAGTCTTGGGCCTCTCACTGCAAGAAGGACATTGAGGTGCTGGAGCGTGTCAAATGAGGGGCAATGAGGCTGTTGAAAGATCCAGAGCACAAGGCTTATAAGGAACAGTGCAGGGAAGTCAAATGGTTTAGTCTGGAGAAAAGCAGGCTCAGAGAACTCAGGAGGGTCTCTGCAACTACCTGAATGGCAGTCGTAGTGAATGGGTATTGATCTCTTCTCTCAAGTAATAAGGAATAACATAAGAAGAAATAGACTTGAGTTGTGCCAGGGAATAATTAGATTGGACATTAGGAAAAATTTCTTCACTGAAAGGATTGTTAAGCATTAGAACAGACTTCCCAGGAAAGTGGTGGAGTCACCATCCCTGGAGGTATTTAAAAGACATGTAGATGTGATGCTTAGGGACAAGGTATAGTGGTGGACTTGTCAGTGTTAGTTTAATGGTAGGACTTGATGATTTAAAAGTCTTTTCCATCCTAAATGATTCTATGATATTGCAAACAATCTCTGTGGCCACCAGGATACTCCAACTTCCCCTAGTAATCTTAAAACATACACAGTAGAGGAGGAAAAGAAAATAATTGAGAACATCAGGAGAAATGACTCAGAAAAATACAGGTATTACATATCAAATTAGAATGACCAGATCTGGGGAAATCAGAAGACACAGTCATTGCTTAAGACTCTTTATAAACTAAGAGACTGAGGGAAACCAGAGGACTAGACTGAACAAAACTTGATTTTGTACAGTACATTAAAAATTAGAAGTATTAGGCAACAAAAAGACACTAGTTATTTTTCTATAAAAATGACAGTGCTGAATATAAACTATAGAATGGATTGTCATTTTGGTCTTTTTAATCTATATTTGTGGGAAAATTCTATCTTTTATCTTGGAAGATCTGCTGGCACTTATCAGAATTTCATAGAGAGATTTTTATTGGTTTACACTTATATCTGTTGAAATCAAGTGATTGCACAAGCATTTCACCTCTCATTATAAAATAATATGTTTCTAGTGTGGATTACACTAGTAAAAGTGGAGAGTTTGGTGAAAATAATCTCTAAAATCTAAAGAAGCTGAAACTGTCAAGAAGCATACCTTACTTTCATAAGCCAGTCTCAAGTTTCAGATTCCTTACACATTTGTAGGGTGCTTTATTTTGCCAGTGCAGGGAGTATGAAAAGAAGGATCAAAGCTTGCTAGTTACGTGACCTTAGTAAAATTAAGAAAATGGAACAAAAACAAAGAAAAAACCCCGAAGTTAAAATCCTTCACTTAGTCTGAAGCTGTACTGCAAATATGAATGAATTAGTGCTTCTAGCAAGCATGCCACTGGAACTAGGATTTTACAGGGGAGAATTTTTAACATTAAATGCTAAATAAGAAATAGATTAGAACAAAAATTAAAAGGAAAGACCACAACTTGCAGAAGCTTCTGACTTACAATATTCTAAAAGTTTGAAAATCCCAGAGAATTATATTTGTCTTCTCCAGTTACTCATAGATTCCTCAGTAATAAATAAAGGAACAAATGAAACAAAAGAAGGCTACAGAAAGAACTTTTAGCAGCTGATAAAGTGACAAAATACAGGCACTTCTGTTTGTACACTGTCATGCATCTACCAAGTGGTTTTGGTGCAATGAAGATGGAGTAACTTTGCTATCAGGTATGTGCTTCTGACAAGCATTGCAAGAACGAAGCAGGGCTGAGGTGCAAGCAGCATGGACAGACATTCAAAGCAGCAGCAGCTTCACACAAGCAGGTAGGGCTTCAATCAGTAGCTCACTCAGTTTCCCACAGTTAAAAGCTGATGAGCTTGAGACAGTTTGGGACCGATAAGGCAAGCTGTAGTTAAAAAGGAAGGAAAGGCTTTGAACACCTGGGGCCAAATGTCTATCTGCCGTTGATCTTAGCTGGAAGAAAACAATACGTGCAAGCCCAAGATTTAACTCCCACCATCTCACATGCATTCTGAAACCCATAGAAATGGACCATGAGGGTACTTTTTGCTTTCTATAGAGGCATTCTCACAAAAGCCTCAAAAACACTGTGGTTCTTATGGACAAACAGTTCTTCACGTGCAAGATATAACTCTATGGGTAAATAAAACATTAGTGCACACACAGAGGCACATAATTATGGATAATACTCTAAACTGAAGAAGGCAGAGATCATTTGCAAATAAAAGAGACCAGTCCCAGGTTAGATTATAAAAACTTAACAAACAAAATGGAGGCAATGTACAGGCCCTGACAAGCAGCTGAGTAAAACCTGTTGAACCAGTAACTGAATGTCCTGTGGCACTAGAAAGTAAAAAAAAAAATCTCATATCTGATTTTTCGTTCTCTTGAAAGAAACCGTTCATCATGTAAACCCAATTTGTTTAGTGAGTGGGCCTGGACTGCCACTGTTCATTACTATGGGAGTTGATGTAGGAATCAACAAAGTAATGCTTTTCATCTTTTGTATTATAAGAATTCAAATTCAATTTTTATTTTATAGCATAGACACACAATACCTCACAGTATGGTTCTTGGTTGCCTCCATCTGTTAACAATAGCCTTGAAAAGAGATATGGAACATAAAAATAAAACCCTCTTTCCCCCCCAGTAGCTTGTTTCACATTACAAACAATAGCAATTCACCATCTAAAATACACAGTAATACTGAGTAAAGTCTATTGAACACTGTGCTCTTTCTAAAAGTTGTTGTTGATTTTTATTTTTGAGCACTAGCCTAATAAAGTGTTCCACAAAATCTGGGATCTACTAGTTTTGGCCAACTGACATCTTTGTCAGTAACATACCAATATGCTGAAATCCTTAGGAGTGCAGTATCAGACCACAGAGACCTTTAGTCCTGCTGTGTTTTACCATGGGCTGTGTGGCCAGATTGTCACTCTGCTTTAACTGATGCAGACTGACTTCTTAATCATCACCCTTTGGCTTCTATGCCTGCATAGTGTTTTTCAAGGCATTCAGTTTGAGGGTTTGCATATAGTGTATACATGTGGTTAAGTGTTAAAGAGATACCAGCACAGATAAATCAGCTTTCTACACATTGACTTTTAAAACTGCATGGTCATCGTTCTTGTGTTTCTGCATATGTGCCTGATTCTCAGCAACTGGTGGTTAGTTCTGTGGTGAAGAGACAGTTTTGTAAACTCCCTTAAGGGGACAGGTGGCCCAGTGGATGTTCAGTTTGCTTTAAAGGCAACAAAATCCCATCAGTCTTAGCAGAGATCAGAGGAACAGAAGAAACAGAGCAATGCAATAAGAATAAGGATGGAGATATCCAAAGTTATCTGACTAGTTTATATTAAGAAAGGATTTGACAGACCTGCTGGATTCCTACTTAATTCCAATCAAGCCTGAAAGGGACCACTTGAGCTCAGGTATTTATCTCAAACTGATTTGAATTATCCTTACTTCTTGATTTGGAGAATCCAGAATAGAATACCATCAAAAGAGTGTGTTGATGTTACCTATATAAAACAAAATTAAACCCATCCAAGTCAAGGAAATACACAGTGTAAATTATATGAAAAACAGGATCTTTGTATACAACAAGAGAAACAGAGCTTTTTCTCCGAGTGTGTTCTCAGAAATTCTCCTGGGAAGTGAAAAACCCATTTTTCCACATTGTCCCCTTTGTAACAAATAGGTTTAACAGGGAATATCAGACATATTATTCTTTGGTTTTCTGCCTAGTCAATATAAGCCTTATGTTTCTTTTGCAGGCATAACATTAGCTAAAAAGCAATATTTAAAGGCAAGCTGGATTGTCCTTTTTATTGGGCTAATTTTGTGCATATAAAAACTTACTCAAAATAAATAGTCTTAAATTATTACCAACACTTAAACGATCATTGCAGAAATCACACAAAAGAATGATAGTTCTTACCAAAACCCCAAGAAAGTACTTCAGATAGTTCTCTCTTTCATTGCCAAGCAGTGAGGGTCAAATGAACTGCATTATTTGCAAATATCCACCTTCTCAGTCTCTCACGAGCAGCTGTAACATACCCACTAGCAGCAATTTCCACTTGGCTCTATCCAGAGGGAAAAAAAGTACCAGGAGCTGCATTGTTTATAATTCCCTCAGCCCCAAGGGTAATTCTGCTCACCAATTACTTGAAATTAAAGTTAGGTAATTTGACACGTCTGTTTGGTACCCGACCACAAACTACCTCTTAAGCAAACCAAAGATTTGGATAGTTTACTTCCACAATGCTCTACAGAATTTAATTATTGCAGTATTGTAGCCATGTTAGGAAAGGAAAAATGAGAAGTTATACAGATTCATGGATAACTGAGACTTGGGGGGTTTTATGGGTCATTGTTGACAAGGTTAAGGGATCTCAGTAGGTCTGAGGAGGAGAAAGCTAGAAGACAGTTATCTTCCTGGGATGAGGGCTCCCAATAAAATATAGCAAATACAGAAAGAATTGAGCAACAAGAAGTCTGCAAATGCAAGTGTTTGACAGAAAAAAACCCACATCTGCTCTCCACACTTAGAATTCTACCTCTTGTCTTTGCATACAATGCTTCTACACATGCAGAGAGTTACCTGCATTATCTACAGCATGCATTTTTTACCTCTAAGGCCAGTATTTTAAATTACCTAATTGAATACTGAGATAGATTATATCTTGACTTGGAAATCTTTTAAGTCAGCAGAACCTGTTAAAACATTTTATTGGTGGTGAGTTTGTGTACACCACTACTTCCATATCTCTTTGTGAATAACGAATTAGCTGCCAGGTATCGTGACTGAACTGTGTGACTCACTCCATGGATTCATTCTACAGTCTACTGAAACCAGTATCTAGAACACCTACCTTTTTAAGGAACTTTTAACATGTTATAATTCTACAAACTGGCACTTATTTGTTTGGTTTTATTATTTTGGTTTTGTTTTTTTGATAAAAAGATTAGGCTGATGAAGTTAAACAAACTACAATAGGACTCAAAGTTCATTCATGTTATGCTAAGCCATATACCAAACTGTTCAACCTGACACATATGACGTGGGCCTAGTTCTCTGTTCTGTCAAGTTATATCAGGAGTAATTTCAAAGACACCACTATGCTTAGACATTATAAAACAAATTAATAAGAAGTGCAGAGTCACTGTCTTCTACTAGTCAGAAAAGTTGATTTTGAATTGTGTAAATAGTTTCCTATTTGGAAACTTTAGCACCAAATAAGTAGCAAGAGGTTTTTTAACTTTGTATTTGATTACTCTTTCAACCCTGTTCTGCATTTCATTTTTACTATGAAAGTTGTGCATTGTCCAATTTCAGGTTGAAAACTATAAAACTCCATTCTGACTTCACTATAGCAGAACTAAAAGGTCTTTTTGAACTAAGATTAAATTGATATATCTTGAGCTTCTGTCATTGTAATATGACATTAGGAGCACAGTCAAATACTAGCTTTGACTATAAGTGTCCTACTAAAGTAGTAGTCTACTGCAGAGTGCTTTTTGATGTATCAAAGAAATGGTACTATCTTTCAAACTGCATTCATATTCTAACCTTCTATCATCAAGGTAAAGTAATAGCAGGACTAAAACATGATCTCTTTTAACAATCTCTAGGAGTTAGTGCTATAAGGGATTGCCTAGCCTTGCATTAGATATTCATGTTTAAATGAACCACAGATAGGCTTCCCTACAAACTACATTACAATCTCAATTAATTAGATTTTACTCCTTTTTTCTCTCTTTTATTTTAGAATCCTTTACCCTCCCCTTGCTGCTATTGCTATAGCTTCACTAATGACAGGACAAGTAATTTATGGGTTTTTTTTCTTTACCTAAAATTGTGATCCTCTTACTGGTACAATTTGCAAATGTTTCTGTGTAATGCTGATTACCTCAATATGTAGGTAATATTTTATTTTATGATGTCTCAGGCATGTCACCTGCCATATAGAAGGTCCTTCCTTAAAAGGCTGAATTTTGTTTTGCAAAAGTCTTGGTTCGAGGAAAAAACATCTTTGAACAGCTTAATATTTAAAACTCTGTTATGGTTAGGCTATATGTATAGACAAATAGGAAGAACACAATATATAAACATCAGAAAAATGAAACCCAAGAAGTACTCACACTAAAAGGACAGAACTGGACAGTACAGTGAATAGGTAAAGGCAGGTGAGGTGTCTAAGAAAAAGTAAGAGGGTTTTTTTTGTTTCTCCCTCCCACACCCCCCACACCCCCTTTTTTTTTTCCTGGAAGCAGACATTTTTCATCCAATGAATGGTAGAAGGAATCCTGACTTTTCAACTTTCCTTCTTGTGCCAGCCTAGGACAAAACATAGACTTCCCCATTCACAGAGCATCAGGAAGGGAGATTCTAAACATAATTATTTGCAACAAGTGAAACAGTTTATTTGTTTTGATATTGTTGAATTGTTTCACCAGAGTCAGAAAGTTTTTCACTGAACAGCTTGAAATATTGAATATATTTATGACATAGATGTTAATATTGTAAAATACAAATGTTCAAAAGAGAGATTGAGAAGATAAAAAAGGCAAAAATGATTTGTTTCATTTTTAAGTTGCTGAAATATTTCCATTAAGATATCATTAAAGTCAGCATGTTCTTGTGAAATATTTAAAACAATACAATTCTGAAAACTTTTTTTTAATCAACTCTATGTATAAAAAATATTATTTCCATTATTTTACCACAAATGCATAAAAGATCTTGCTAAGAAAAAGAGCCAGCTTGTCTCTCTTGACAATAATGAGTCCTCCTTACAGAACAAACATAACAAGACCATGTAGCCATCTTCAAAAGTGCTCTTCTGTTTATAGGGTTGATTTAAAACTGCACCACAAAGTTTCAATTACAGTCCTTGTAATAAAGCAAACATCTATGTAATGTTAATTAGTTCACCTTCTAAATACAATCTGAAAGGATTATAAAGATGGTCCAGTAAAATTATGGATATGACATAACATTGGAGTCCTGACTAAATGAAAAACAACAACTACCAAAAAAAAAAAAAGGAAAAAAAAGGAAAAAAGAAAAGAAAAGAAAAAAAAAGAAGAAGAAAAAAAAAACAAACAAAAGGAAGAAAAAAACAAGGTAGGAGAAGAAATTCAGCATAAGTTAAAGGCAAAGGTTACTATATTGATTTTTTCTCCCACTAAGAATCATCAAATGGACAGTCTTCATCTACAGAAGTCATTACAACTCACTCATTTTATTCATCTGGATGGCAAACTCTGGCAGCAAGCGAACTGGCATATCTCTAAATTCAGTGTGCTCTTTGCTGAGGTGGCCAGCCATTGCAACACATGAGAACAAGATCTCAGAAGCACTTCTTAGCAAGTTTGCACTCCCTTCTTCCTTTCAGTGTCAGATAATATTTGGCACTGAGTCAGTTCATAGTGCATTGTGAAACACTTCTTTCACACTCTTTTAGATGCACAGATCAAGTTTACAGAATTTTTTCCTTCTTTTCACAGTAAACCATGAGTATCAGAAACACAGGCTTGAGCGGCTTATAATGTGAACACAGTAACAATGGTTCCAGGTACTCTTCAATATAATAATACTAGGTGCTGATATTGGCCCAGTTGACACTGTGTGTAGCCAAGTTTAATTGTCACACCAGAAAAAGAGAAATCAGTAAGAAGTGTGAGGAACGAGCCTTCTAGCCAAACTCAAATAGCAAGAATGATCTTTGGTATCAATTGAGAGTAACAATGAATAACTACATGGAGCTGCTTTTGGCTGCTGGTGAGTAGCCCTGAACTTCTCTGAATGTTGGTTCTTCTGCAGCTCACATTCTCTAAGTCACAGCACATGAGTGAACACGTGGCAGCCTGGTTCCACTCTCCTGATTCACATTGTTCTTACATGTAGCCTTATTTTGGCTGCATAAATAGGGAGGAATTTTCAATTCCATGGAGATACTACAAGTTTAGTCATGAAGATAATTAAGTCCTTTGGGCTTGAACTACCCAAATATTTCATACTTGAAAGAAATTCAGATATGACTCTGAATGTCTGGACTACTGCCATGGTTTACAATTAGCTCTGAAGTCCTCTTAACGTCAATTCATCATTCAGATATTTACTATTCTTATCATTAGTAGTATAGAAAGGCTAGAAATTCTAAGATACTGTATAGCCTACTTCTACTGACATTTCAAGAAGTTTTTCAAAAGTTTCAAATCTAATCAGTAAAGATTAAAAAACAAAAAAAGTGGTAACAAAAAAAAAAGAAGTAGTAGTAGTAGTAGTAGTAGTAGTAATATTTTCCAAAGGATAAAAGAAGCATGGAGAACATCTAGTCACTTTGCCAACAAAAAACAATGTATCAATGTAGTAGAACTATAAATAGTAGTATCAATGGTAGAGTATCAATGGTAGAGCTGGGGAATGGGGAAGAGTTCTACAACTGTTATCTCCCAGGGCAATAGAAAGCTTAGTCACTAGATCACCTTTTAAAAAAATTTTTCAGTGGAAAATAATTCCAATTGTGACTTCTTACTGCAGTTAAATGAGTTTATTTTTTTTCACTCTTCAGAACATTCAGAATTCAAATATCCAAATAAATACAGTGTCTGGAAATGAAGGGCATTAACAGAATATCAACTTAGATCTCAAAGCAGTTACAAAAATACAGGTACTTCCTGATACTGCTGTGGTGGTCACATTAAAGGGACCTTGGTACAGAAATACTGTCACTTGCTTGAAATTAAGCTAAGAGGCCCAAAGAGCTCTGAAGCTAAAGAGAAAGGTAGATAAAGAGGTATTTATCTCTAGGATTAGGAAGCCTCTGGGAGGAATCTTTCTGAGACACATTCTTTGCTGGAGTTTGTAATTATGTGTGTATATATATATATATAAAAGTAGAATTCCTGGGGCTCATTCACAGGGCTTCTTGTTGAACTTGTGTGTTGATTTTTGATCACTTAACATCAGTCATTTATATTTACGCCAAAATTTTACCTGATAGTAACACTGTCTTCCTTAAAGCTTACTATCTGTTTGTGTTGGTTTTTATTTTAGAAACATTATCATGAAGAATCTAAAAGTAAAGCTTTCTCAATTGTAAAGATTTTAAAGCTTCACTTTCTTTCCTGCAGCATGGAGTTTGGGCTTTTTTTTTCAGTCTGCATATATGTGTGTGTTTTTCTGGGTATCTGCCTGCATAGGGGAGGGCAGGAGGGTTCAGAGTTACCTGCGGTAAATATTATCAAGTGAAATTTAATTAATGTCTCTGATGAGATACCAAGAAAGATTGAAGCTCACCTCCCAAAACTGTATTAGCTTATTGTTGCTGTTGTAAAAAAAGGTCTGGTTTGCTGACACCTCGGAAATGATTATGATTTGTAAATAGATACTGTCTTTTCAAGGGCAATTTTTGACTAAACTTAACCTGTATTAAAAAGCTGAAGGGAAACAATAAAGATAAAAACAATCCAGATGGAGATTCTGCTCTGAATGGAGCTTATTTTGAAACTCATCACTGTGGTGCCTGAAACAGAGCACAAAGAACTTCCACTTTTCTCAAAGCACTGTAGCAATCAGGAGACAAGAGGACCTTAAATGTAGCAAAACAGAACATAATAATTAATCAGAGTGGGGCAAGGAATAAAAAAATGAAATTAGCTTTGACCAAAATTTCTGTAAACGTCTCTAGCAGAAGTTAGCTGTCATGTAACAGGCACATTCATGATACCGAGCACAGGATATTCCCATCTTGCATTGGAAGATCCTTCTTTGTAAAAATTAAGAAGGAACATGAGATAAAAAAATAAAATTAGGGTTTATAGATTTACATGCATGTAAGCAATGAAAATAAAAGTTTAAGCTCAATACATCAGAATACTGTTTGTTGGCTTGTACTGCTTATGATTTGAAGTAATTGTAAGTTTTATATACTGGAATGGTAAATATCTTATCAATTTCAAGTTATCACTGACAGGGATACAACGACTGTGTTATTTCATCAAAAGGAACAAACATTTTTGAGATGCAAATAATATAGGTCAATCATAAGCTATTTCCACAGCATAATTTCAAGAAATCAAATGAAACTGGATTCAAATATTATTGCAAACTTAAGGCAAAGTCTGAGTTGACTGATGGCTGTATACCTTTTAAGCTCTTCTCACATGGAGAACATTGAAAATTCAAATGTAGTTTTCTGATAGATTTTTTTTCATCTGCCTACAAAGTACCTGTAGAATTTACAATGGAATACGGGTTGAATTCGGACTACTTACACTTAAAACTACTAAATAAATATTTCTAGTTTTTACGCAGAAAAATCTTTTGAAGTACTGTGTGAATCAACATTCTCTCAAAAAAAAAAAGTAAAACAAAAAAAGTAAATTCAACATTATCTATACCTCAGAAAAACATTAAGAGTACATGGCTGTCATAAATAACAATGCTTTTGTAAGACTCGTTTTTCCTCCAGTCAATGGTGGCACCTTTAGAGTGATATTTCTATAATTATTTCCTACTTCTCTAGTTAGTCTTTCAGCAATGTTTACCTAATTCAATGCAAAATGAGGATATGAGACAAAAGCCTCAAAGACTTTAGCTAGTACTGTCCGGTTGATCAGAGGCTGAAGAGATTTTCTTTCCTTACAAGTTTAAATATGTCCAGATAAGTCCTACACCTACAAGCTGAGTTCTGCTATTTTTCAACTAATCATTTGCAAAACTGGAGGGGGGAAAATATAACATTTAAAAAAAAAATAATTAAAAGTAAAAAAGGCTTCTGGTAGGTGAGCCACAGCAGGGCAATTAAGATGATACAGCAGAGGTAGACATCTGCTCCTAGACAGATACAGTTCCACTGATGCTATCTATAGTTACAATCCTTCTGAGAGATAAACAATGTGCAAGAGCAATGCACAGAGGAAATGCCACACTGAGAAGGTGGTGATCATGTGGCCCCTGTGGTCTGAGAAAGAGAGAGGTAGTAAAAGAAAAAGGGAGGGAGGGGTGCCATGTGGGATCTGTACCAAGCACATGCAGGTGACAGAAGTCATAGGGCAGATGCTCATCAAGATGCAAAGCCGGGAGATGTGTGAGAACTGACTCTGGAGGGGAGCAGAATCACAGTAAAGATAAGAGGCACAACATGACCAAGAAAGAGATAGAGACCCCCTCTCTAAGCCCTATGCATAAAATTACAGTTAATCTATGCTAAAATTAAAAATAAATAAATAAATAAATACGCACTAGTGGATAATTTATTCTTTAAGATTTGGAGGCTTGGAGGGCTTCTCAGAATTTCAAGCTCACAATTAAATTCCTCACTAATAAATGTAAGTTGAACTATGCTCCTCAAAGTAGATGATTTCTTACTGCTCTTTAATGTTATTCTCATAGCAATGCTTAGACACAACAGAAACAGGGAAGATCTTCATATCATGTCAGGTGTAGATAATGTCTAAATGAGAATGTAGTATCTACTCCATATGCCTTTGAATCCAAGGACTGACCCTGTTTAATTTAGTCAAGACCTGAAGCAACAGTACACTACATACCCAGCTCATGACCACAGAAGGTACAAAGTTTCTAAAGGTAAGGCACGTTACCTCTGATCATCACTGGCAACACCACTGTTTACCCCCAGAACAGAATTGGGTTGCTTTCCTCTGATGTCAGTGGTTCAGAGTCCCATATGTCAGTGATTCAGAGTCCCACCAAAACTGAGGGAGCATCCTTTCTCTCTTCAGCTCCACTACCAGAAGGATTTGTATTCATTCAACTTAAGAAAATCTACTGAATTAAGAAAATCTCCAGAAAATTTCCAGCAAGAATTTGAGGCCAAGTGTTTTGCAGGGATGACTGGCTTGAAGTGAACAGCAAGTATGTCCTGTTGAGGGCAAGCCCTCCAGCTTGTGTCTTCTGCTTCTGGATTGGATTTGAGGTTTGGTTTGCATCAAGGCAGGTGACTAACTGAAATACTACAGTGTCATCCTGTCTTCTATTGGAATCTCAGACCAATATATATGTTTTTTCATAGTGTGTAATAATGCCTCAGTCTGCTTACCTCACAGTGTCATTCTGTTAAATAATTATTCTTTTCTCCATCTGGGAACACAGGAATATCAAACTAAAATAGTCAATGTAAAATAGAAGAGTGGACTGAATCTCAAGATCTCATGCAACTTTGTGCTTTTTTTTTTTTTGCTTCCCCTGAAAGCTTCATGCCAGAAAAAAAATAGGTCTGATTTTTTTGTTTATTTATCTGAATGAAATAGAGCTGGACTTAATGTCTTTAATGAACAATTCACCTGAGGCCAGACTCTCTTCTTCTGACACATCTCTTACCCCAGAAGGGGTGACAAATTTAGATTCTTCTGTCCACTGGGTGCTCATAAACAAACTGGATTTCTCTCCAATGTATCCATTACAGAAATTTGTGCAATAAGGCCTTCTGTTTGTTTGGATTTTCTTTTGACTTCCTTATTCTAGGCAGAGTAAGCAAGAACATTTGATGAAGTTGTCAGTTGTTCATTACTTCTTTGGGTTTGGGCTGTGTCTTTGTTTTTTGGTGTTGGCTTTTTTTTTCTTTTTAAACTCTTGCCTGTCACTTTTATTCTGCCTCTTTTAAGTTTAACATTCATACATTCAAGAGTCAACATTCCTCAGACATGTATGCTGGGAAAACTCAATCCCGTGAACACTTGCAGGAACTGAAAATCATAAAGTATAGAATTCTAGCATATATGACTCAAGAAGCTTAATTGGCACATATGAATTTAAAATCAGGTGATTGCTTTATTAAAAATCACCAAGATCTATGTAAAAATATCAAAATATGAACAGTGCCAACAAAGAAAAAGATTTTTCTACTACTGCATCAGTTATTATCATATTACAATGCAATTCACTCTGCATAACCAGTAAATAATTCAGCTGTTTGGAAGCACTATAAAAAGGTCTGATCATTTAAGATAAGAAAAAAGAAAGGATATCATATTGGAGAATATTAATTCCCCTTTTGGAATACCAACAGCAACTACCTATCCATAATGTGGTTTCCTAAGTTAGAAACCCTAATGGTCATCAGAGTATGATAAATTCTGGAGAGAATACAGAATACAGAATTAACCAGGTTGGAAAAGACCTTTGAGATCATTGAGTCCAACTTATCACCCAACACCATCTAATCAACTAAACCATGGCACCAAGCTCTTCATCCAGCCTCTTCCTAAACACCTCCAGTGATGGTGACTCCACCACCTCCCTGGGCAGCCCATTCCAATGGCCAATCACTCTTTCTGTGAGGAACTTCTTCCTAACATCCAGCCTAAACCTCCCCTGGCACAGCTTGAGACTGTTTCATCTTGTTCTGGTGCTGGTTGCCTGGGAGAAGAGACCAACCCCCACCTGGCTACAACCTCCCTTCAGGGAGTTGGAGACAGCAAGAAGGTCTCTCCTGAGACACCTTTTCTCCAGGCTAAGCAACCCCAGATCCCTCAGCCTCTCCCCATAGGGCTTGTGCTCCAAACCCGTCCCCAGCTTTGTTGCCCTTCTCTGGACACATTCCAACAAGTCAACATCTTTCCTAAACTGAGCGTCCCAGAACTGGACACAGGACTCAAAGTGTGGCCTAACCAGTGCTGAGTACAGGAGCAGAATGACCTCCCTGCTCCTGCTGGCCACACTATTCCTGACACAGGGCAGGATGCCATTGGCCCTCTTGGCCACCTGGGCACACTGCTGGCTCATGTTCAGCCTACTGTCAACCAGTACCCCAGGTCCCTTTCTGCCTGGCCATTCTCCAGCCACCCTTCACCCCAGCCTGGAGCACTGCATGGGGTTGTTGTGGCCAATGTATAGAACCCAGCACGCAGATGTGTTAAATATCACACCGTTGGACTCTGCCCATCTGTCCAGCCTGTCAAGGTCCCTCTGCAGAGCATTCCAACCCTCTAACAGATCAACACCTGCCCCTAGCTTGGTATCATCTGCAAATTTACTGATGATGGACTCAATCCCCTCATCCAGATCATCAATAAAGATATTGAACAGGATGGGGCCCGGCACTGCTCCCTGGGGGACACCACTAGTGCCTGGCTGCCAGCTGGATGTGGCACCATTCACCACCACTCTGGGCTCAGCCCTCCAGCCACTTCCTAACCCAGCACAGAGTGCTGCTGTCCAAGCCATGGGCTGACAGCTTGGCCTGGAGTTTGCTATGTGGGACGGTGTCAAAGGCCTTTCTGAAGTCCAGGTAGCCTACATCCACAACCTTCCCCACATCCACCAGGCAGTCACCTGGTCATAGAAGGAGATTGGGTTGGTCAGGCAGGACCATACTCAGACTTCTGTCTGGGGGGAACGGTTTCAGCCCTTTTCCCCCTGGTAATGTAGCTTCGTTATTCCCATCTATTAAATGCTGGGGACTCTGACAGATGTGGAATGCACTCTGCAATATATACTTGACTGATAACTATATTGATTTTATTACTCTGTGCTCCTGCTTTTTAAAGTGAGTCTTAAAAAAGCTGAATTTTGTGGAAAAATTTGTTTTACTATATAGCAAAGAAGAACTCTCTCTTCCTCTCCTTTTGTGTTTCTTTAAGGCAGAAATAGATCTGGTAAAAAATTGATATGTATAACTTAAGAAAAAATATTTCAAAATATAACAATTCTTTTGCATTATTTGATTCTGACCCAGCATGCTGCTGTCAGGTGGCAGATTGTGTTATGACTGTACTTTGACTTTTCCCTGGATTCTGCAACTTTAAAGATTGTCCCTCCCCTGCTCCAGCTTTGTTTTGCAAGCTTTTTTATCTCATCTACCTTGCTTGAGGCATTATTAGGGCAGTTCACCTTTGACCAAATGGGCAGACGAACATTCATCCTCTGGAGCCAGTACTAGTGCTGTTTGGTAGATCAGCTCTCAAATGGTACTGAACTGTGACCTCTTCTTCTGTTCAAAGACTAAATACATAAACTTGAGTTTCCATTGGTGCCAAGCCTGGGAACCTGAGTTGCTCCCTAATCCCAGGTCTTGCAGCCAGAAGCACAATGGGTAGCTCATCATGCCAGCCGGCCAGCCTGAAAGAATGTCTTTATTCTCTCTTCCTCAACAAATTGCTTATTGTTTGGCCCACAGGCTGCTAGATCTTGTGAACTGTCCAGAATTTTATTGCTTTTCTGTTATTGCTTTTTGCTTTGATTTTGTTTATAAATAAAAAGTAATTTTTATTTTCATTACTTAGCAATATAATTTTAAAGGATGGGTGCCACTTTTAGTCGTCTTTCTTTTTTTTTTCAGAGTGTATCTGCCTTTTGAAAGCCTGTAGGAACCACAGAAATCATACAAGCCCTGAAGGTTTAGAGTCTTTAGAAAGGGGAGTCTGTGGAAATGTTTTGTGTTACTGTAATGCAGCACTTAATATTAGTTAGAGAAAAATGGGACATAATTCGTAAGAGCACTCCAGAGTTTCCACAGATGCATGCCATTTCTCTGCTCTTGGCCTCATCTTCACTGTGGCTGCAGTATGCCCTTTGTACATAGACTGACTGGACAGAATACTTATCTTAGAACCTTGCATTATGGAGTTGTTACGGGGTAGTGATCTTCAGAGTAAGTTTAACCAGGCTATCCAGGTTTGTCTATTATTTATCTCTTGAACTATTCCTGGAAACATCTTTTGTTTTCCACAGAAGCTTCTGGGAGTGTGGCTGCAGGACCACCTTTGTGCAAGTTAGACTTAGAGAGCATATTATTGAGATAAGGTTGATATTGCAATATTTAGCCAGATATCCCACAGGAAAAGAGAGTAACACATGAAGAGGATCATTGTTCTTCATGAACATGGCCAAAACCAACGCAGAACACAGGGTACCCCTATTCTTCTCCCTTATCTCTGTAATTCTGCATTGAGATATATTCACGTGTTCAACAGGGAACCTTGTCCTTGTCTGGAGATGGGGAACATTTTCCCTGTCTGGAAACATGGAACTAGGAAAGGAATATCCTTGTGAACAGCAAAATATGTTCTGATAACCTATGGAGTGCTAGTTAAGACTATGCAACTCTCAACCATTTTTGGCATATATTGTTTAGAAAAAGCACACAGCTTTCTGGAGCCACACGTGATCTAAGAATAACAGAAACTTCTTAAAAGTGTATGCATGTGTGTGCATGTGTGTTTATATGAATACATAATTAAATAGCCTTTCAAGTAAGAGAAAGACAGCACAAGAGTAGGAGAATTGCAAAAATAAAATGTTCACATTACACTGATGCATAGCACATACCAGATGATATATATACCATCTTACTGTTCTGTTGCAGCTCAGGAAGCTAAATGCATAATTTAAGATATATGTATAGTCTAAGGGTCAAATGCTGTCAGTTACACAAGCATAAATCAAAATCAATTGCACCAAAGTGACTGAAGTTGCAGTACCCTGGATTTACACAAGTGTTGCTGAAAGCAGAATATGAGTCAATACATGCCATCAATACAGCTGAGTTAGTGGTACTGAGGGAATTTTATGATATGCATGCACCTAAATCCTTCACTTCTTTCTTTCTTTTTTATTTTTTTTTATTTTTTATAACATTACATTTTATGTTTCTGTTTTTATCTATTTTAAAGGAATAAGGGGTTCAAATCCTGATTCTGTAAGTGAAATATATACCTCATTTACCAAACTTTCTCAGCCTCAGTTTGTAATGTCATGACACATATCTCATAATTGCAGAAAGCTTACATTTAGAGACAACCTGAATTCACATAAATGCATAATTCTAAACCTCAGGAAGGACACTGCTAGGCTGTCTGTCTGACAGCATGTAGAAATGCATGCTTGATGTTCAGAGGTTTACTTGGTTCTGTCAGAAGTTGTACAGGCTGCTATGAGGGAGTCAGGAAGCCATTTCTTAAAACCTGTAGGAGAGCAGGATTTGGATGCAGAAGGAAAGGTGCTGGACCTAGCTGAAGCGAGTGAGTATGGCGACAGCGGCTGAAAATAAAATAAGCTCTGTTAAAAGATCACAGTATGATTTTCTTAGGTGATGCTTCCTGGGTTTGCTATTGAGAGGTTAAAGGGAAAAAAATATGGCTTTACATGGGACACTGATGGCAAGATCCAAATCTACAGCACAAAAGAAGCATAAAACCTCATGATCTACCGAGAGACTAGCAGAGTACCTGTCATATATACCTGGCCTTCGATGGCCTTGTTTTGCACGGAGAAAGAATATATGAGTTTCTGGGTTGAGAGGAGGTTTTTAATTCTGAAAGAAGGTTATGTGTTAAGTATATGCTAGCGGTCTATTCAATAATAGAAGTCAAATCCCTTACTAGTGTAGGCAGAGTCTGTTATTTTATCATATAAAATAATGGCATTATTTCTTAACGTACTTTTAAGTTGAATACGTCATCGTAAAATAACTTTTTATTATATTCTCAAATATCCAAAAAGGATTTTTAAAAGCTTGAAAGTAGATTCTCCAATATTAACAAATCAAAAAATGGCTGAATGATTTGGGGATACACTTACCCCCCAAAAAAGAGTTTACAGTGCTCAACTGGGGAGACTTACTGGTTCAAAAGAAACAGAACAAATGTGTCTGAAACAAAAAGGACCACTTAAATCCCAGTGCCACGCTGATAATTGCGGTTAGGTTATAATTTCTGAAATGTAAAAATAAAAAGAGAGAGAGAGAGAAAAGAATAATGAATTCTGACTGGTGTCATAAAATTAAGACAAACTTAAATATTGTGTGGATATATTTATATTTAAACAAATGAATATAGATGCAGGATTTTCTTTTTTAACAATACACTTCCATGTATACACTCAACACACATGCATACCTCTAGTCAGGTAGAATACTGTGTACGTAAAGATTTGTCAGGATTGTTTGATCCCAAAAGGATTCATATAAGAAAATATTTCTCTTTCAGGGAAATGATCTCTCTAGAGACTGACAGTGATGATACAATAGACTGGAGGTGTTATTATTTTTAGGAAAAAAACAAAACAAAACAAAAACATTACTTTTTCTGCCCATGTTTCTTCTTTTTTTTTTTTTCCCCAGTAGGGTTCTGATTCCAGACGTTCTACCAGCCTGACATCCACTGGGAAAGTGATGGCACTATAAATTATTTAAGGGTTTGAAAACCACAAGAACTACTGTATATAACCAGATTGGATTGACTTTTAAACTCTTTTGATTAATAATACATAAAGCGTCAGATAGGTGAATTGGTGAAGAGCTAACCTGTTAACAAAAGGAGAAGAAGGGATGAATTCTAACGTTCCTCATAAGTTATTCTACTTAACACACTGGCCAAACAAAACAAACAAATGGACGGCTCTGCCTCTCTGCCTTAGTCTTACACTTTCAATGCACCATCAATATTTGATGACTACCTAATGTCTTTCTATATATGACTATGGATGATATTTTGATCATCTGGTTTGCCTATTTCAAACTGCCTGCTTTCTCCTAAGTTCTTCAAAATATTTGATACCCTGGTTATTTTGTGATTTTCATTTTAACAACACTAACTACTCAGAAGTGAAAAAATTATATTTATGTATTTAGCAATAAAGAAGGGCTAAAATTTCCTCAGTTTATGATATTTTGTGCTCAACATCAGGATGGAAGTAGATATGTATGCATCTTCAGACTGATTTAACATTCCACCATTACGTTGCTGACTGTTTTAATTCTCCAGTTTTGTAAGTTTTGGTGTCTTACATGTTGCTTTGAGTAGAGCTCGGAGAAAAGAAACATTCTTTCTTTCCTCCTTAAGAATGGATGAAGATAAATGGGACAGCCTGAAGTTCTGAGCAGCACGAAAAACTCTGCTGGAGACCATTTTGCTTCTAGGTAGCCTGAATGATGCTTCAGTAGACAGACTATTCATGGTGACTTGTTATGATATATTGGTTTAGAATAACAGCTACTGGTTTGTCTGTGAAATAGACATCTACTACCCTTCTGGATTATTTTCTGTTATCCCAACTGAAGCTTGAATCCTTTAGATGTGGAAACAATAGGAAATCCATCTTTATCTACTTTGCTTTAGTCATTTCTGTGCACATCAATGCACATGTAATCATATAATGTGCATGTATCCATGTAATTAAATTCTCAGCTTCCTTTTGTGCCAGATACTGACTCCTCACTCAACCTGCAGTGTCCAGCCACAGCAACTCTGATCCATTCTTTTTGCCTCTTGACATGCCCATGAAGCCATTCTTTCTTATTCTCCTTAATGACAAATATGTGAGGCTCCCCTTGGTCCACTTTTATATCTTTTAAAGCTTCTTTGCTAACAGTCCATCCATCCGTCCTCTCTCCAGGACCACCAAATGATTTCTTGCCAAATATTTTTAAATGCTAAAATCCATGTGAGATTAATCTATGCAAAAAGAAGGGAATATTTCAATTCAAAGGCACACCCTACCATTTTTGTCAGTCTATCTTCTTCAATTTGATCAGCTATTTTGGTGTTAATTTATACTTGATGATATTAGTGGAAGTAAAATGAATTTGTTACAGTATGAGCAGAATAAGGATCACATCCCAGCTATGAGGAAGAAATGAGGTTCAGTTTCTTACTAGAATACAAGAGCCCACAAATTACACCTGAATTGGGTGTCACTTATAACACCTATAATAATTATACATTATTTATCAACATCTATTAAATATTAATGAGTCCCATCACCTAACTTTCATAGTAAATAATTACTCTGTGGAATCTGTTGTCAGATTCTGTTTCTTTTTCTGATTCTAAGTATCTTCAAATTTGTTCATAGCCCCCAAAAGATAATGGAAGTAAATTCATATTCTATATTAAAAAAAATAAATAAATCTCACATATAGTCAATTCATATGCACATATTTTCTGTTTTTTTCCCCTTATATGCCTGACATATCAATTACAGTAGGCACATTACTTTCTTAGCTGTTGTGGTTATACAGATCACTTGAACGATGCAATCCTGTTTTAAATAAAATTCTAGCTACGGTGTTATTTTTGCACACTTTCTTACTGCATTTTAAGGCTTAACCAGGTGACTGAGACCAGCATCTGACTTTACCAGAATAGCAAATATCTTGCCCATAGTGTCTTTCAACTGTCATTAAAAAAAAAAAAAAAAAAAAAAAATCAGCATTTGTTTTCTTTTCCATCTGGGATTATGTGACAAAATGATCTCCTGCATCTAATCAATTATTTTTCTTCTATATCTTTTGTATTTTCCTGCATAACTATTTGCAAGTATAACAGAAAGATTCTTTAGAGATAATCTGGTGATTATTACAAATTCAACCTTGGACGCTGCAGGCATTAAAAGATGAAAATTGCCTGAAGTCCACTGTTGTAGAACAAATCTGTACCTCTGGACTTCTGTCCTGAGGTGAAAATACAAAGCAGAGAGATATTTAGAATCATTTTGACAGTTCATAAAATTAAGCAGGGATTAGGGATTCTCCCAGAAATAAATAAAAAAATATATGTAATGCCACAGGGCCCAACCGATGTTAATCACATCTCCTTGCAACAGGTATTACTATAGCCAACTTCAAGGAAGAAAAAGAAGTCATATAATTAATTTGACATGGATGATGCCAATCTAAAAATCTGAGTGTGTGAGTTTAACATGTTAATATATACTCATATATATATATGTACACACATATATCCAAACATACATAACTAATGTATAAATGACCCATTAAGTTTATACAGTTGTATATCTTGTGCATTCTATTTTCTTTTCAATTTTATGGATTAGCCATGATAATACAAATACTTGAACATATGCTTAACTTTACATAATGAGAATATCTTGCAGGTTTTAGGATAACTTTTGATCTACATGAATTTAAGCAGAAGTCTAAGAGACTACCGGGAATGTAATCTATGATGACAATCATTTGAAACACCCATTTAATAAGAAAAGAATTGAAAACAAATGCAGAAGGCATTGATCCCTGCTGTGTTCGCAGCAGGTAAGCAACAAACATGGCTAAAATGAATTAATACAAAAAAGTGTACAGATGATGAGGTGTGCATATTTGGGGTGAGCATGGAGCTTCACAGTCACCCTGCCAAATTTCCATATTTACCTTACAAACTTTTCAGTATGATTAAAAAATGCCTCTTTTCTTTTCCCTAGCCAAAAGGCAACATTGTAATACTAAGCAACATAAGACCACTTACAGGAGCACATATTTCCTTTCTGAACAAACTAACTTTCACACAGCAAAAAAAAAAAAAAAAAAATTAAAAAAAAAAATCAAGGTTTCATTGTGTTTGGTAAGTATCATGGTTCAGTATTTTGTGAAAATGTCCAAGTTATTTTACCATGTTTCTACAAAACTGAAAAGTCCAAAATATTTAGAGACCTGCTTAGCCACTTGGATCCCCACAATTTCATGGGACCGGATGGGATCCATCCTAGGGTAATGAGAGAGCTGGCAGATGAGCTCTCCAAGCCACTCTCCATCATTTTTCAACATTCCTGGCTCACTGGAGAGGTCCCAGATGACTGGAAGCTGGCCAATGTGATGCCCATCCACAAGCAGGGCCAGAAGGAGAAACCAGGGAATTCCAGACCTGTCAGCCTGACCTCAGTGCCAGGCAAGACTATGGAACAGGTCATCTTGAGTGCAATCACACAGCACTTACAGGATGGCGAAGGGATCAGGCCCAGCCAGCATGGATTTAGGAAGGGCAGGTCCTGCCTGACCAACCTGATCTCCTTCTATGACCAGGTGACTGCCTGGTGGACGTGGGGAAGGTTGTAGATGTGGGCTACCTGGACTTCAGAAAGGCCTTTGACACCGTCCCCCACAGCAAACTCCTGGCCAAGCTGTCAGCCCGTGGCTTGGACAGCAGCACTCTGTGCTGGGTTAGGAAGTGGATGGAGGGCTGAGCCCAGAGAGTCCTGTGTCCAGTTCTGGGATGCTGAGTTTAGGAAAGATGTTGACTTGTTGAAATGTGTCCAGAGAAGGGCAACAAAGCTGGGGAGGGGTTTGGAGCACAAGCCTTATGGGGAGAGGCTGAGGGATCTGGGGTTGCTTAGCCTGGAGAAAAGGTGTCTCAGGAGAGACCTTCTTGCTGTCTCCAACTCCCTGAAGGGAGGTTGTAGCCAGGTGGGGGTTGGTCTCTTCTCCCAGGCAACCAGCACCAGAACAAGATGAAACAGTCTCAAGCTGTGCCAGGGGAGGTTTAGGCTGGATGTTAGGAAGAAGTTCCTCACAGAAAGAGTGATTTGCCATTGGAATGTGCTGCCCAGGGAGGTGGTGGAGTCACTATCACTGGAGGTGTTTAGGAAGACACTGGATGGGGCACTTGGTGCCATGGTTTAGTTGATTAGATGGTGTTGGGCGATAGGTTGGACCCGATGATCTCAAAGATCTCTTCCAACCTGGTTAATTCTATTCTATTCTATTCTATTCTATTCTATTCTATTCTATTCTATTCTATTCTATTCTATTCTATTCCATTCCATTCCATTCCATTCCATTCCTAGTGGAATGGGATCAAAAAAGCCTATATATATTTTTCAAGTTTTACTTGATGTTAACATTTTTCTCGCTTAATTTGAGCAATGAATTTTAACCATATTTTTAAAAGATGTAAATACTAGTTTTTAATAATTTCATAACAAATATCCAGATTCAAAAAAGAAAAAAAATATTTACTCTTTGCATAATACAGTTTCAACATTTGAATTGTAATTAATTTCCATCTTTAAAAATTTCTTATGAAAATAATTTTTCATTCCACTCTAGTCCAGAATGCAGAACAGAGCTGGAATAATACATCATACAAATGTTGATTTAAATATTTAAACAAATTCACTTACTTTGGATTTACATCCCCTTTGGGCTCTACTTTCCATGAATACTCTGATAAATAAAGTTACCGTAAGGAGGATCTGCTGGGAGGACAAATTATAAACAAAAATTGATGAATACATTTGGGATATGAATTTTTGAATTCTAAAAATCAGTTGTTGCACTAGCAGCTGAAGGACAATAATTCCATGCTACACTAATTTTCCAGATGTTGTGTCTTTATTTCTGATTTTATTTGGTTTGCTTTTGTTTCTTTTTCTGGAGAAACACAAATTCTTTTTACTCTTTTGCTGAAAATGCCTACGTAAGGGAATGCATGTCTGTGTACCACAGCCAACATTACTAAAAGAATTAGCATAGTGTAGATTCATGCATGTGTCAGTGTACAAAGTTTTTCAGTATCCGTACTTTGAAAGAGGGGCTTAAGCAAAGATTTCTCCATTTGGATTGTGTCACTAGCTTGACAAGTAGTCATAGTGCCCTCAAGCACAGCAACTCTTCTGACAGAGTAGCTAGCGAGCACATAAGTAATTTGAGCCAGAAATTACATCATAGAATCATAGAATAGCAGAATAATAGGGTTTGGAAGACACCCCTGGAGATCATCTAGTCCAATCACCCTGCCAAACCAGGATCATGTAAGGCAGATCACATGGGAACACATTCACACAGGTTTTGAAAGTCTCTAGAGAGGGGGACTCTTCAACCTCTCTGGGCAGCAATAGCAAGTTCTTATAGACAGCTGGAAAGTGAGCTTTGATTTATTTTTGTTTTTGACCTCAGGATAATGGTTTCTTATTTACTTATTTCAATGGTCAATAGCATAAAAAAGATCCTTCATCATGAGAATATGTGTATCGCTTTTCAGCAAACTCTGGCCTTTTGAGGTGAAGTGATGTACTGCCACTTATTTTCAAATTGACATCTCTCCTGGTTGCCAAGGCAAGTTAATTTGCAAATCAGCTTTTTGCATGACGCTTTTAACCCAGTCCAGCTAGGGAATGGCCACCATTTCTGTGTAATTAGTGTCTAAAGCACTGAAATTAGATTATTAAAAAAAAAAAATCCAGAAAGATTAGTGATTTTGCTCTGTACCTGGCCACAGACAGTTTGTTTGTTGGGTTTTTTTTGTTGTTGTTTGTGGGTTGGTTTGGGTTTTTTTTCTGACTGAATAGAAGGAAGGACATCGAGACACTTGAACGTGTCCAGAGAAGGGCAACAAGGCTGGTGAGAGGCCTTGAGCACAAGCCCTATGAGGAGAGGCTGAGGGAGCTGGGATTGTTTAGCCTGGAGAAGAGAAGGATCAGAGGCGACTTCATTGCCCTCTACAACTACCTGAAGGGTGGTTGTAGCCAGGTGGGGGTTGGTCTCTTCTCCCAGGCAACCAGCACCAGAACAAGGGGACACAGTCTCAAGTTGTGTCAGGGGAGGTTTAGACTCGAGGTGAGGAAAAAGTTCTTCACTGAGCGAGTCATTCGTCATTGGAATGGGCTGCCCAGGGAGGTGGTGGAGTCGCCGTCCCTGGAGGTGTTCAAGGGGAGATTGGACGTGGCGCTTGGTGCTATGATCTAGTTGTGAGGTCTGTTGGAACAGGTTGGACTTGATGATCCTTGGGGTCTCTTCCAACCTTAGTTACTGTGATACTGTGATACTGTGTGATACTGTGAAGATCTGGATTTAGAAAATTATAGCAAGACTCCAATATGATCAAAAAAGTATGAAGGATCTGCACACAATGACAATGGCAGGCTTGAAATGAGAAATGTTAGTTTCACTCTTCTTCAGAAAAATAAAATGCATGCATACACCCATAATTAATTCACAAACTGCATGACAGAAAAGTAGCAAGTGACAGCAAAGGAGAATGTAATTGTCGCAATTGGATTTGTATCCAGTTGCAAGTTCATCTATCTTTAGAAACAGTCTTTGTTTTTTGGACCTCTGGCTTTGAAACAGTTAGGTACCAATGAGAAAAAGATAGATGTGGAAAAAAAGAAAACAGGTGATGTCCTAGAAGATAGTCTGTTTAGAAGAGGCAGGCAACTGGAGAGAAATTATATGGGGAAAAAACACCACAAAATTTGTAATAAAACTACATGTAAACCATGCAGGTTTTTTGCTTCTCTACACTGGCTTTTTAAAATCTCATTCAAACTTTTACATTCTTTTATGTCTATTTGGTGGTTGTTTTTCTCTTACGCTGACACAGAAATAGCTTTATACTCAACTTCACTTACCACTAAGTGTCTATCTAAGATATATTAGAAAGATTACAGGCTGGTCATTAAAGTGATAAGACTCACACAAAGATCAAAATTCATCCAGTATCACAGCTTTTTCATGAATGTGATGGCCTTTCTACTTACCTTTTATAACATGCTGACTTGCATAATGAAGAATGTTGGGAAAAATGCAAGCTATCTAAAGTCTCTGCAGCAGAATTAAGAGGAAAATTTCCTCTTCATTGTTTTATTTGCAATTTAAACATTTCCATGAGGTAAGCTAGGGGGAGAACTTGTGTCACAACTATCACAAACATCTGTCCACTTATTCTATAAGTAATCGTCTACTAGCATTCACTGGGGTAGCAGTGCAGACGCAAGCAGATACTGCAAAGAAGCTGATCCTGTTCTGATTGACAGACTAACATGCTATCTGATAACTAGTTTATTTTTTCTAACTATCCTCTCTTTCCAGTCAAATAAATTAATTTGTTTGATTTTTTTTTTCCAGAATGTAGAATTCTTTGTCAAACTGGAACTCTTAATCAAAGTGAGATGTGAAATAACACTAGGAGTGACTTGGATAATATCCAAGAAAGCCAATTAATATCAATATTATAAAGATAGAAATGGAAGGAAGTTAGGGCTAGGGTGATTTTTCTCATGGACATTTTCCTTATAACAAACACAATGCTAGCTGGCAAAAGGCAAGTTTTGACACTGTTATTAGTCTGTGGGTGCTCAGATGGTTGACACATCAGAGGTATGTGGAAAATAAACTGCCCAGTCTCTCTGGGCATAACAGTTTACAGACCTCAATGATATAGTGAAAGGTTGGTGCTGTTGACTCCAAAAGTAATAAATCAAAGTGCTATCACAAGGTGCTGAAAAAATTAAGCAACAAGACTGAATAAAAGCTGTTTTGGATAGACAGTTATTCCATATTCAGGACTTCTAATATTTAACTTATACCCTTATTTGGCTTTTATGAAATTGCTGTAATTCTCTATGGGCAATAGTTTTAGAATGAAATTAGCAGTGCAGTTCAAAGGATCTCTAGTAATGGTATATCATTACAAAAACTGAGGTTCACTAAAAAGTATAAAGTTTGATAACATTAAGGAAATTCTATAAGGTATTGGAAAAATACAATGGATTGCTGAATAATGGGTGGTTCATGTTAGTTTGTGTATTTCATACATAAAGCCAAAAATAAAATTAGTTTATTGGTCACATCTCTTGTAAGTGCTGTCAGGGTAGAAAACATTTTAGTCACTCACAGAGAATGGTATATTGACCTGTCTTGTAGCTTGACAACTCCTCTGATTGCTGTTAGTGTGGATGCAACTTCAAGCTATGGATCTGAAATACTAACTCTGGGAAAGTGTAAATCCAAATCTGGGCAGTATGACTTGATCCTCCTTATTTTTAGTACCCAAAAAGAGTCTCTAAGGGAAGAATGAATTTGAGTTGGTATTTTATGTATTAATAATATATGTACCCACTCTGCTTAAAGAAACAAATTTGGTATAAATTTGAACAAATTTGGTATTTGTAAGACTGCTTAAACATTCCTCAAACCAGGAGTCCACATGTACCTCACACAGATAAAACCTTTATCTTCATGGAAATAATATTCTGAAGAGATGTTTCTTCACCATTAATCTGCCAAAAGTTACCCTAGCAACTACTGTTTTCATGTGAAAATGAAAAGCAAAGAGGTGCAAACACTGCAGTGAAGTTCAACACAAATAAATGCCTCACACTGCCTGGTATGGCTGCTCCAGTGAAGATGTCAACTGTCACTAGTGACTTCTGATGTACCACATATCTCAAGGTGAGCATAAGAGCCAAGATCAGAATGCAAGAAACTTACTGCAGTACCAGTAGCTGCAAAACGACAGAAATGGAGAATAAGAAGATAGTAGAAAAAAAAAAAATCCTTACAATGCATTGTCAATTTAAATAATTAAAAATCTTTTCACTTCCCCTGAAGACTTCTTTGAAACAGTTAAAGTAGGATCAAACTGAGTCATCTCTTGAACAAGAATCAACTGCACAGCAGCCTCACAACACTCACAACAGCATCAATAGACCTGGCACCAGTAGATCACAGTGTTTATAGCATTTAAGCCCTAGTTCTAGTCTGCCTTCTCAGGTGATGAGAGGCTTTCAGAGAATAGCAAGGGCCAAGTTCTGCTCATTGGAGGTAATGAAAGGAGGACACAAGATAAAATGGTTTCTGCTAGTCACAATACAGCTGTGTCAGTTCTCAACCTGTTGTGATTGCTTCTGTTCCATCATAATTTTGCCCTGTAAAAAAAGTGCTTGATCAAGTGAAAATACATTGTGAGGGAAACACTTGAAATGAGCTTTTAATATTTTCTGTCTGCTTGTTATCATTTGACAATGAAAAATACCAGACTCAATCATCCTGGAGTTCTTAATGAGGAACAATAAAACAGAAAGCCCAGTCAAAAGTACCTCACACTTCCCAAAACCATCTGACGTCAAAAAACTTGGAAATTACTTGGAAATGACTCGGAAATGACTCTTCACCCTTTACAGTGTCTTCTTCTGCCCACACATAAACCCAGATGTTAGTGAAAAAAACTCAGATACCAATGAGTGACAGTGGTCCAGAACAAACATACAGGTAGTTCCATACTCTTTCTCTCCCTGTCCACAAGAAATGGCAATCACAAGCTCTCACTTGAGATGTGCCACACTATAGCAAATGAATGAGTTTCTACAAGAAATGTTGCCACCTCAAGTAGGCAGAACTACCAGGCTCCAATAGTAGTTATTGCATTGCTAGGCTAGATGCTGACATCCTGAATCCAATTTCTATCAAGTCTCCCTAGGGTTTGCAAACTATAATATGATTCATTCTGACAAAATAGCAAAGGGAAACACTAAAGTACTTTTTAAGAAAAGTGTTCATTGCAGGTCAAGGATGGGGTGCCCTGGACAGACATAAAATAAATCAATACCACACCTGGGTCTTGTAGGAGGAAACAATAATTGTCAAGCACAATTAGCTAGACAATGGTTACCTCTTAAATGTGGACATCATTTTTCTCTTCTGCCTGCTTGTAAGCCTGTGCTTCCTAGAATGCCCTATGCACATTCACTGTTTTTTCCTCTCCCAAGTTATTCTCTGTGTGCTTTTATCAGTCTTCCCAATTTCCCATGCTCTGCTGACTTGGGTTTGAGTGGCAGCAAGGAATCTGTAAGCAGGTGTTGTGGAAGTGAAGCGTGCCATTCGGCCAGTACATTAGGTAAAGTAACATTCCCCTGGGAACTCTAATGCTTGCAACTGCATCAGCCACAACTGTTCCTGCAAGAAGAGGAAGAGGCCAGTCCTGACCTGTTCTGACCAGATGTTTTGGAAATGTGTCCATTTTTTTGCAGATACAATAGCTGCTAATTTATTGAAAGTTTAACAGTTAGTAACAAAGCAGACTCTTCACTTGCAAGCTATTAATAAAATGCAAGAGAAGAAATTAGGGATACAGCATAGGTTAGATTTGAATTCATAGGACTTTATTCAATTCTAGATTAAGAAAATTTCCAAGATTCTCTATTTTCTGTAATAAATATGATATGACTGGTTTAGACATGAATGAAGAAAATATCATTTATCATTAGACAATGTCAAAATTATTCAGGAATCCACAGAGACTAGATAGATATGAAAAAGGGCAAAATATCTAATGTAAAAACTCATTCTGCAATGAAAGCAACTTAGTTGCACCTATTGAGAATCATTTGGAAATCTTGACTCTTCTGCTCTGAGCTCTGGAAAAATGGAATCTATATTCCACAACCAAGAGGAAATTGTGCTTATGTTCTTTTATTCATATCCATTAAAAATACTCTACTTTCAATCTTTCTCTTACCCCTAAATTATAGCTCACTAGTAGCCCACAAATTTTCTTAAACTTTTTTTTTTAAATTAGTGTCTTCTACTAGCATAAATATAGGAAAGTGGCCACTTTGAAGTGCAGGATTCCATTTTTTTTCCTGTGTCCCAATGTATTAAATGAATGTATGTATCTACAAGGATCAGTGGAATTATAGCGAGCTTGCACTTCGGCAAATGAGAACAGATTGGGGATACTGGGGGGTTTTACAGGTTAGAATTTCTGGATTTCTGAATAATTTATTGAGTCTTTTTCCTTCAAAATTATTAACAATAGTTCATTTATTACCGAGAAGGAAATAGCCAGAATCCCATGTTTAAAATCAGAATGCCTTTTTCTTAATTTGGTGGTCTGGTTGAACAAGAAGCCTTTTTACACACAATAAAAGCACTTCAGTAATAATGATTGTTATTAATAATAGTCAAAAAAAGATTAAAGTGTAATTTAAAAATAAACTTTAAGCTGTATTTTATATTTGCTCTTTTGGACCAAAACAGAGAGATGATACATTTTTTTTTTACTTAATCTTTTTAGCCATATTACTCAATGGAAACATTTTTTCTACAGCATAGCTTTTGCAGTGTACAGTGCCTATCTGTGCATACAAAGCAACCCATATGGCTGAAGTAGGCTGGAGGGGTTGCTACTAACCATATTTTAAAAAGCAGATGTTACTAATCTTCTAAATATTATCCTCAAATGATGTCACTTGTGACTGACAATGGTTGGGCTCATCAATCCTTTCTAACATCCTTTTGCATGTACCATGTAAAGGAAGGCAAATTTTGCTCAGGAATCATGCCTTTAAAAAGCAGATCACTTGATATGACTATTGAATTGCTGAGTAGAATGTCCCTTCTTATGGGGAGATATCTGTATATATTGTAGGCAATAGGACATACCAGAAAACTTTCAGGGCAGCCATTTAAGAGTTGGACTGCATTGTGACAAGCAGAGGTTTATAGCCCAGAGAGTCTGTCTGTGTCATGCAATACACAAAGGCAACTTTTTCTTACATGTGCAAAAGGTTTTCCAGGTTTGCACATAAATAGAGTGGGTTCTTCTGTCTACAAAGCCAATGTCAGTTCCACAGTTGTTTTTCAGTCAGACGCACTTCAGTAGTGAGTAAACAAAATGAAGGGTAGGACTGCACATGTAAAATATAAATGGCACAGAAATGAAACATCTGATAGTAGTAACCCTGAAATAAATTTAACATTAATGTATAGGCAAAAATTAATCTTTACTGAAATAACAGAACGATTTTTTTTTTTCATTATTGTTATAAATTCTTCTTGTTCCAAAGTTCCAGAAACCACCTGCCCCAGTACAGATGTGAATTGTCTTTCCTGGATTTCAAGAAAGCAAAAAATGGAGTAATATTTCCATTGGGAACCAGTTAATGTATTAGCAATTTATAGAATTGATGCATCTCAGTCTCCCTTCCTTCTGCCCATAATGGTATGTTCCTTTGCTCTAGAACAGATTTCTTTACTAAGATCTCTATGTTCACTTGCAAGGCCCACTGTAGGTTTTTCAGTCCATTTTCTGCTGTTGCCATCCTATACTTCCTTACAGATATTGTACTTTTATGAGTCTACCACTTTCCATACACACTTGATTCAGATACTTTTAATCAATAATAATCTGTAGAAATTATTCTCAAGTATTAAGACATTTTTAATCACTTTTGAACTTGTGGCCTTAAAATATTTATGTCCTCATTTTGGAGTTAGTAAGTAAAAGCACAAAACTACAAAACTCCTCTATCAATCTTTTATTTTGCATTTATTTTAAAATTCTTTATGGAAAATGGCTTTTGTTACCTGTATAGTTACTGAGGAAGATAAAGATTCCTCATTCCTAACTCTACAGAGCCCTTTAAAATGAGATCTAAAAGCTCAACTTCATCAACTTTTGCACACCCATTCAATCAGTACTTCTCTCTTAGTCTTACTTTTCATGTATCTCCCTTTTACAGTCAGGGACATAAACTCTTACAACAATGAGTAAAGACATTTTACCCCCTTGTACATTTTTCTTGCATAAACCAGATTTCCATATATTGTTTGGAGGCATCTGTCTCATTCTAAAACTGAGGACTGACTATTTATGTATGAGTATGTGTAATACAGTAGCTGTTATGCCTCCTATCATTTTCAACAGAGTCTAATCTATTTTGTGACACTGTAATGCAATTCTCTGCACCATGCTTACCTTGTAAATTTATAATTTTGTCTTTCATAACATATATGAAACATTTGCACTTTGTTTAGTTGTTGCTTGTTGCCAGCATGGACTTTAACCATTTCAAGCAGATGTATAAAAGTTGAGGAAAACTTGAGTGATTGGCAGCAGGCACACATGGTTAAATGTCAGAATTTTGGTATGTCACTTAATGGTCAGACACTTCAGTGTATTGCCATCCAACAAACCTATGAGACATATTATCAAGGAATATATGCCAGCTCTTTTCCAGCAAACTGCTTGATGTCTGATGCCAAGTACTGGTGGGTGTATACCTTTTTATGCTGTCACTGCATTCAGCCTCCGGGGTGTTGCATGAAAGGATCACTGGATGTTAATGAATAACAAAATGTGTCATTTCCCTTTAGAATTTGTCTATCTATCATATACAGCGAAAAAGACGTGTTTGTTTTCTTCTGCCTCTATTTACATGTGTGTCAAAATACGTACTGTTAAACCTGGCCACATGCTTAGACATTATGTTGTCTTGTTAGTCTTTTTTTTATTATTATTATTGCACATGATCATACATCCCATTTCATTAAAAAAAAATAAAATCCTCATCAACATAAATTAGAACATAAAGATCTGGTCTCTCCTTCCTATAGCACCTTGCATTTTAAACTACACTTTCCATAGAAAATGAATCTGTGAGGAAAGCACTTCACCCATTTAAGTATGTTGCCATTCATATGTCACTAAAACATGACAGAAAACAAAAAAAGGTGAGAACCACTATTAGAGCTCAAATCCACAGTTGAATAAATAGCATGATAAACCAATTTGTGAATATATTGTAAAATACATATTGATGGTTGTCATGATCATATTCCTTTAATGACATACCACCATTGTCCAATTTATTTGCTGATCTAGACTTCAGACCTATAGGCAAGTTTCAAATAGTTTTGGGATAAAACACTCTCACTTTGGACACAGGCCAAAGCAACCCTTGAAGGCAAATCAAACAATTTACAAACCAATATCAGGCCATTGAAATCTGACCACACAGAAACTATTGTGGGTCACCTTTTGGTCAGCTAAGAAATAGGTGTAAAAGGCACATTTTTGAAAATAAGATTTGGAAGAAGTTGCCTTCAGCTCTTCTCATAGCCTTCCTGACTTGTAGATTTATGCTTCAAGCATTTGCCCACAGGTTTCTCTCAATTAGACCAATTTTAAAGCACCAGGGTATGATAAAGCACCCTAAATAGGTATCCCAGTGCCAATTCTAATACTGTTTTGCATCTGTACAAGAAAATCAGCATAAGTCTTACATATTGGAAGAATAGTTGTGGTATTACATTGTACTACATGCAATTAATTTTATTAGACAATCTAGTAATTAGAAAATAGTATTTGTTCTTTTCTTTGCAAATTCCAAAAGCTATATGTGATACTAATATTTTCACAGATAAAATGTGCTGTTTCCCAGAGAAAGGGATGTGGTCTTGTGTGTGTATACAGTTTTAATGAAAACTCAATTCTCTGTGGGTCTTTAATTGTGTTTTTCAGCAAACTGATTTAAAGTTCCCTGGGGCACACATACTGTAGGATTGTGACATATCACACCAGGTTAAGTCAAACTCAAAACGTTATGTGATATGACAGCATGTAAAACACATGATTAACGCATCCACTGGGAAACTTGGCTTTATAAAAAAATGGTGCAACAAGGAAACTTGAGGCACTCTATGATAAATTCTACTTTTATAAAGTAAAAAAAAAAAAATCAAAATACAATACTGTGTTAGCTTCTATTTGATATCCACAGCCTTCTCCTTTGGCAAAAACATCACTGTCAAAGATCAACAAGTATTTGTGATCAATGTGAATAGCATTTGTTGACAATTCAGAATATGACTGGGACAAAGAACCTAATAAGATATCCATCAATACAGAATTTTCATTCAGTGGTTTCTGAAATTGTAGATACATACTACATATTTTTTACCAAATGATGTAAAGTTATTTGCCAATACAGGCAGAACAGGTCTCTTGTCTTCCCTGTGGAACAGTAACCACATCATGTGTCTGCATTTGCTGGACAAAAGACATCCATGAAAACCATGAAAGACGGCTATGAAGTCATGAAGTCTACATCAGGTAGACTTCAGATCCAGTTTAATCCCTCCTGCAGCAGTTCTAAAGTTCCTCCTAAAATTAACTGTGTGATATGTCCACCCCTGTTGGGTGTGGGGCAGCAAAATCATTGGACATTATTCAGGTTTTATAGTCCTACTTTGATGCATATATTTAGTAACTATATATGTTTGTGGGTTTGGGTGTTTTTTTTGCTATCTTTGATAATACCAAAATGTGGTGTTACTTGACAATTTTAAAAATTCACCTTTTATTGGAGTCTCTGAGTTCTTCTCCTGCTCTCCCCATAAGCTTTGAATTAAATGATTAATTCCAGTTCTTGTAAAAATAGACAGCTGGCAGGGAACAGAGATATTCTTTGTGTACTTTCTCAGAGAAAAGCTTAAAGGCCTCTCAACCTTTATTAGATGGAAGAGAATCCACATTGCCACTCATCTTCAGAACTCGCCAGGATTGGAAAGCAAATCTAAAATTCTTGAAACTGCTTGCTCTTTTTTGCAAAGAGCCAGACAAAACTCTAGCTACCTACTTTACTACATGACTATTTCCTGAAATCAAACAAAAAATGGAAATTCAAGAAGTCTGGAAAATACTAAGGAATCAAAAACATGGAATCGTGTGTACAATTATTAAGTGGCAGAGTATAGCCAAGCCATGAGTGAGCATGGACAGCTCATTTGCAACAAGGTGGAACTGACAAATCATCCTGCTTGGCTTCATCAACACAAGCTTGGGGTGAAAGCCTAGAATAGTTTCCAAACTGCCAGTTGGTGAAGGAGAGGGACATGTATTCTTTCAACTGACCAAGGGTCCACTTTGTGCTGCTACAGCCCCAGTTATGTGATTATCCTCTCTGAATTATTGTCCTGAAGGTGATACAGAGAAAAATTTGTCAAGCTACTAACCTACCTGGGCACAGCTACCACAGACATTGCAGATGCAATGAAAGCCCCAAGAAAAAGAAGATCAATGTTTACTGGAAGCAGGGCTGGATGAAGCAGGACACTGAGGATCTCTGTGTGAGTCACTTTCCTGGGACATGCTCCAGTGTGAGGTAAATCAAGCAGAGCTATTGGAATGGTTACAGCACACATCCTCTCTCTTACATCCAACATTTGCTGCAAAACCTTCTAATATTCGAGTATTGATATTAAGGCAGAAGAGATAACTTTACCAAAGCACAGACAAATAAAAGGAAAGATGTTAGGTATATATAATGACTGAGCTGTAACTCCTTAAAAATAATCTGGTTTAGAATTCAGTTCTTTTTGAAATTCAGGAATTGTCAAAACTTAAAATACTGGCACTCACAGCTCCCACTGTCTTCTCTTTTGGACAAATTTCAGACATTTTTAAGGGTGTCTTCTGAATATGGCATTATTCACCAATTACATGAATTTTCTGTGATCTACAAGAACAGATGGTATGGACTAGATTAAGTGTGATCCAAGGATGACAAGTGAATGTCCTTTCAGTGGGATCAGTAAGGATGGAAGCCCACAAAGAGAACTGTATATGTAGGTTTGCCACAGTTCTGTTAAAGATTTTGCATTGTGACCTGAGGCCTCCAACTATTTCAGACTGAAGTTGTAAATCTTGTTGGATTATGCAATGTTCAACTTATCTGGAAATCAATAAGGAAATACTTGCCCCACTCTCTCCCACTAGGAAAAATGAACATGAACATGTATGAAATGTATGTCCCCTTCCCATCCTCTGTCAAGAACAATGGTCATGTCTTAGGAAGAATCAAGTGTTCTGAATGTTCAAACTATTGATCAGGATGTGTAAAATCTACACATTTTTATGTATGAGATTGTTAAAATTCAGGTGGTTTTTTTTGTTTGTTTGTTTTTTTAAAGTGGAATTTCTCAAATCCTAGAGCAAAACTTTTCAGCCCCCCTTTTTTTCTGCAATCAGATTCCTGGAACCTGAAACAGTATCTCCTCTCTCTGTACCCTTTTGAGATATTTTTCCTTATGGGACTTTTAGTATTTTAATTTGGAAATTGCTGCTTTTCAAAGCACTTGTAATTGTAAAGAAATGTACCAGGTAAATTACTGACTCCTTCAGAAAACCATGGCAGAGTCCTCCTGTAAAGCATACAGAAGACCTTTGAGTTGATGGCATGCTTGAAGTGATGTTATAAGCAATTATTGACATATATACACACAGAATAATAAATATACTGTATTATTCCACTTCAAGTGAATAAAGACATTCTTGAGGTCTGGACAGTTTTCCAAAGAGTGCCACAGTGCCTGATACTCATATAAAAGCCCTCTGCCTAAAAAAGCATACTTAATGCTGAGCCAGTCCGCAAAGTTTATACAACTCACAGCCAAAATGTCTTTTCATTCTACAGGCACAAGGTAAATATTTCAAATGCTTTTGTCACAGGCGGAGGTACTGAGGAGATCAAATCACTGTAAGAAAAAACCCAGCCAGAAGGAGGATTTGCGATGGCCACATGGGAGCCTTGTTAGCCTGCTGCTCAGCAAAGCAGCACAGTGACAGCAGCTCATGCTCCCGCACAGGCTGGCAGTGGACTCAGGTTCCTTGCCTTGAGCCAGAGAAGCAGGGTGTGCTGCAGAGGTCACACAGGCTGTCTTTGGGAAGAGAAAAGAAGAGAAGAGAAGAGGAAGAGAAGAGGAAGAGAAGAGAAGAGAAGCTAAGAGAAGCTAAGAGAAGAGAAGCTAAGAGAAGAGAAGAGAAGAGAAGAGAAGAGAAGAGAAGAGAAGAGAAGAGAAGAGAAGAGAAGAGAAGAGAAGAGAAGAGAAGAGAAGAGAAGAGAAGAGAAGAGAAGAGAAGAGAAGAGAAGAGAAGAGAAGAGAAGAGAAGAGAAGAGAAGAGAAGAGAAGAGAAGAGAAGAGAAGAGAAGAGAAGAGAAGAGAAGAGAAGAGAAGAGAAGAGAAGAGAAGAGAAGAGAAGAGAAGAGGGGATAGGAGCACTGGCCTGCACGGGGGTTGTGTATGTGCGCATCAGTGTGTTTTTCTGTTTAATGGCCTGTTAGGAAGGAGCCTTAGATGATTTTCGGAGATAGAGTTTCACTGCTGCAGTCTCATTGCTATATCCTATGGAATTTAATAGGGCTGAAGCCAGTTGGATTATACTGATATATAATATAATTTCACAAAAAAGACTTTTTTAAAAGAGCCCAACACCTACAGAATTTAATAGCAACAGTTGTCTTATTACATTTTAAACCCAACATATGCATTTTTAACAGAACAGTTTATCTCTGCACTGTATTGCTTTGGGTTTACTTGAAAATGTTGTAGACAAGCTATCATTCTTTGCCCAGTTATATTGGACTTTTCTGTGAAAGGCAGTTGATGTGATTGAGTAGTGATAGAAATGGTCATCTCTATTAAAGTATAAGTAACCATACAGTTGTACTGCAAAAGCAAAGCAGTGGTCTTTCTGGCCTGATCCTTTCTTAAAACAAAATGGTGTAAATGAGATGCTGGCCAGGTCTTAGTATACTCTGTATATCTGCTCTTTCTTGACTTTATGGTAACACACACACAGAGGAAGAAAACCTACCATAGGTCAAAAAACTTGCTATCTCAAAGCACAGTTCATTAAAACATAAATAATATATTACATGAAAACATCAGTAAGAAATGTATCTTCATTAATGATCATATTCTAAGTGATTCTTGTGAAAATGCAAAATTCACGTTTGCTCCTGTTACAGAAAGGCTTCTGCTAGCATGGATATATCACCGCTTTATCTGCTGGTCTGCCAAGATCTTCACTGTGAGCATGAAGGGGAAAAGACTTGCTACAGGATTTCAACAATTTATTCCCTGATGAGGGCTTATTTTTCCCCATTAATCCCAGACTTCTTTCAAATAAAGACATAAAATTATACCATGTTACTGTGTGAATTGTGGTCTTGCCAGCTCTTAAGTGAGGGAAGAAAACCATTTGAATGCATTTCTTTTGGGAACGGAACACAAACTTGTTCGGTAAACTTGCTTTCTTCCTTAGTCATCCACTCAGTTTTCACAGCCTTTGGCTATTAGTTGTCACTTTAACAGCTGAACTATGAGGCCAAGAGGATTATTGAACATAGCTTTGAATACTGCTAATGTGAAAAAAATGCATCAAAGATACAATCTGTGGCCAAGAAGTATAAAATGAACTTTTTTTTTTTAATATATAAGACTGAGAGGAAATTTTGTAGGGGTAATTTGTGGGCTAGAAACTCCATTTAATAAAGCTCTCAATGTTTTAGAACTTTTAGAGGGAGAATGTATTTTTCATAAAAACCTTCAAAAAGTTACTGATCTTGATAATCTGAGAGATAAGACAGAGGCCATGGAGTAAATGAAAGTAAAATCTTATTATTTCTTATTAAAAGCAAAAAGCAGGTCAGTCACAAATTTAAAACAATACTGATTGAATATATTTAAACAATGTTCTAATAATGGAGGGTTGTGAACACTAAAACAAGCAACTTGGTAGGTGAATCACCAGAGGACAGAGGAATTAACTGATCAGTTAAAGTTCAAATTATTTCAAAGTGAATAACTAGTGTGTATATCTGAAAGGAGAATGGAAATCCTACAGACTTACGCAGCTATATACACAAATAAAACATGGACATGGAAATTCAGATCTTTCTGAAACTAATAAATAATAGATTTTGTTAACTGAAACTATGCTAAAGAAACAACCAACCTCATTATACATCCCTGAATTGAAGTTCTCCCTGCAAATTACTAAGTCTTGGCCCATTTACTCTCTGTTAATACACTGACATCTCACCTTTTTTTACTTTTTTCCTTCCACCACAAGGCAAGCTTACACTGGATCTTCACAGAAATATCTTCACTGAAAGGGTGCTCAGGGATTGGAATGGGCTACTCAGGGAAGTGGTGGAGTCACCATCTCTGGAGGTGTTCAAAATCCATGTAGATATGACACTTAAGAACATTGCTTAGTGTCCATGATGGTATTAGGTAAACAGTTGGACTCTATGATCTTAAAGGTCTTTTCCAACCAAAACAATTCTATGATTCTTTATATCTATGTCAAAAAGGGAGTGGAATAAAAAAAAAGGAAGAAACCTTTGTGATCTATTTTCATTTTCTGTCCTGAAATACTTAGTTCAGTTAAACAACAATAATTAAAAGCTCATACTAGGTGTGCAAAACTGAAAACTCTGATGCTTTTTAGTTTAACCGTATTTTTTAATTCTGATGTACCACAGGGCCTTTATTCTACCCACTTTTAATTTGCTTGCTTTTCACATACAGATGATCTTTGCTCAACCACACAAGAGAATTTTCAGTTATGTGTTTCTTTTCTGTACCTTGAACATTCTCCAGTGGGATTTTTAGTGAGTGGTATTTCTACCAAGACATTTGAAAAGCATGCCAGAACCTAGCCTTTACAATTGCAGGACAAGTCTCAGGAAGAGCTGGTCAAGCTTTCACAGACATAACATGAAAGAGCTCTCTTGGCCTTTTCCCTTCCCCACAGCTCTCAGATGTACCTCCTCACCAGGTCTTGTATGTTCCTTATATCATGTCCTTCAATTGTGCTCGAAACACACAGTCCCTAAAGACTGGTCTGAATCACTGGTTTACAGCTGGCATCCTGAAGGCTTTGCTTGGTACTTAAATCTGGGATTAAATTTAGGAAAATCTTGCCTTTGGTAAAGGACACCCAGATAGCCTTAAACCAGCCTCGTTAGGAGATCCTGACCCTCCACCAGAAATATTGACTCTGTTTGTGGCAGGCAGTAATTACTTTGTATGGCATTTCATTGATGCTCATCTGTGATAGATTTTGGTTCTAGGAAGCAGGAAGCGGAAAGCCGCAGTCACCCAGTCAATAGGAGTTCGGATTTCAGTTGTAAGGTAATATGATACCTATTGTCTTGTGCATGCAGGAGAGATTAGATGTGTTCTAATTAGGCTCCAACTTCATTAATTTGTCTAGGAAACACATATCCATTTTAGAAGGTAGGAAATATTTTTCTCCTTGATTGTTCTTACTTTGCAGCCTGGAGGCAAAATGTTGCTGTGAATGATGAGGCCTCCTTTGGTAAAAAGATGAAGACAGTTGGTAAGAAGGAACAGTTTCCCTCAAGTAGCCAAATACTGTCAGAAGTTCTGCTTTTCTTTACCTCTCTATAGGCCTTTTAGTATGTTCATTTCCACTTCTTGTTTATTAATGAACCAAGCCTATGTAACAGGTATCTGCATTGAACTCCTGTTAAACTATAATAATTTGAACTTAACCTCTTGACCCATCCAATAAATCCTTCACCTGCTGTGGGAAAGGAAAAAAACACAACAACTCTTAAATGAATCATGAATCTGGTTTGCTCCTGCTGGTGATACAAAGCCTTTTGGCACATGCACTGCACAAGTACATTGCTTTTATCTGGCCTTTGAAGAACTGTGGGGACTTTAAAGCTGAACGGGCTTAAGAAATAATTAATGCTGAACTATCATTCACTAAAGGAAGACACCAACCAAGATATACTTGCTTTTCAAGTGACACATTGTTTAGATAAGCAAAAAAAGTCATTCAGCTGGATCCTCCACTAGAAAGAAATCTAAAGTCATAACCATTTGCAATCTGGTAGCTCACACTGTTTTGGTTTCTTTTTTCATGAAATGATAAAATGACATGCTTATAGAAATAGTGAAATAAAGGGTGGGGGGGGTTAAACTGTGAAACAAAATATCAATATTTGTTGCATCAGATTAACAGATAAGTTCTGTAGTAATATTGATGCATCTTACTGGATTTGTAGGCTTCCAAATATACCACTAGGGTTTTGAATCTTTTTAGTGGGATTGCATGTACAGTGTTATTGAATTTGGTTTTTGCTAATATTATGTGAGAAATTGTTGCAGTATCAATATTTCCAATAATATCTACAATTTTATATCCTTAAAGCATGCTCCTGTTTTATTGCAACCTGTAATAAGATATATACATTAATTTTAGTATTTCTTTTTAGTACAAATCTATCAAGTTTTCCTAGTATTGATTAATGTTTATTGCCCCTAAGATCTCACTAAGTTAGTAGGATATTTATTTTGAAATGCAGGGGAGGGGAAGGAATATTTTATCAATTTACAGAGAGTTTATAAGACTGGAAATTCTGGAGACAGGACAACAGCTTAGGGCAAAATCCTGCTGTTATGCAATATGCTTGCAAAGGAGCGGGGGGAGTGGAGGGCTGCTGGCAGGAGGACTAGACTGCTTGTGCAGAACTGGGTAAAGCAAGGCAGTTAAGGAGAGAAAATGTTCAGGGAAAGTGCCCTGTGGTATCCTACATAGTAGTCAGTGCCTAGCAGACCACAACTGCTGTTGGTCTCCGAGGTGATGGGTGGAAGGATAGCAGGTCCTGGAGGGAGCAGCAGCCTCCTATTTATGATATGCATTATCACAGGAGATATTGTTTATGCCTGTTCTCACAGGAATTTTCTAACATTCACTCATTGATATTTTTAATGATCTTAAGCCACTAAATATTTATGTTCTGGGGCAGCATAGCTGAACTTTAACAAAAGGCTTTGGTCTGAGTTGTTTTTCTTTCCCTGCAAGTGTCAGAGTATGCACTACTATTCAGTTCTAAAAGCATGCAATAGTGTAGAACCTGGTAAAGAATTCTACATCCTGAAAAGTAAGAGAATTCAGAATAAACAATGTCTTCATGAGAAGATAACACTTTACTCAGATTTTTTTTTTTTTAATTACAAAAATCACTTCAAACACTTTCAAAATGTAATGGAAACAATATGGTATGGTTCTTGATGTTGGCTTCTTCAATTAGCCTGTTATTAATTACACTCTTGAGTAATATAATAACCTGACTGTTGGCACCTCTCTTTGCATTTAAAATACGTGCAGTCTGAGGCTCCAATTATAAATAGACCATAACTCTAAAGACTTAAAATTGAAGTTTAAATTAGTCAAATTGTTAAATTTATGTTATATTCCTGAAAATATGTTTTTGTGCATTTTTATTTTGTTTCATATACTGTATCCAAGCATCCTTTTTCAGCTGCAAATTTTTGTTGTTCTTCTCTATTAATGCATTTGAACATGCACACACACATGCTCAGACACTCTTACAGTAGCCATTTCTTGGGAAATTTCCTGCATGTGTCTAAGCAAAGCTAGGTTCATCTGAGATAGAACACTGCATTCTATCTGTATAGGTACTTTTTAAAAAGCTCCCAGTCAACTGGAGTCTTGGTAGTGTGATGCCCATCTACAAGAAGGGCCAAAAGGATGGTCCAGGGAACTGCAGGCCTGTCACTCTGACCTCAGTGCCAGGAAAGATTACTGAATAGGTCACCCTGAATGCCATCACATGGCACATGTAAGTCAATCAGGTGATCAGCCTAGTCATCATGGGTTTATGAAAGACAAGTCCTGGCTGACTAATCTGATCTTCTACAATAAGGTGACCCACCTAGTGAGTGAGCGAAGGGCTCTGCGTACTGTCTGTCTGGACTTTAGTAAAGCCTTTGGCACAGTCTCCCACAGCATCCTCCTTCAGAAACTCATGACACAAGGCTTGGATAAGTGCACTCTGCACAGGATAAAAAACTCGCTGTCTGTCCAGGCCCAAAGAGTGATAGTGAATGGAGTCAAATCTGGCTGGTGCCCAGTCACCAGTGGTGTCTCCCAGGGTTTAGTACTAGGGCTTGTCCACTTTATATTAATGATCACAGATACATTCTGTGACTCTATGAGCTCCAACACTCCTGCTTTCATTGAATCACCAGTAAAGTTTCCGCAGCCCCAATAAGCTTAAGAGAAGGTGTATAGTTTGACAACAAATCTTTCTGTAACTCTCAAAATTCATATTGTTGTCTACCATGAATTAGGAGTTGGTATGGGAGTCACTGGTCTGTCATCTACCTCCAATAAGATAAATTTATGAAAATGTTTTGTCATACTTACCCTTTACTCATGGCCAGACTTAGCATCCACCATTAGTGGAAAGGTTCCCATGGACTGAAATAATTTTTTTATTTAAGAACTTGGATTGAATATTTTGCATTGTAGTTGAATTGGTCAGTGACCTGGAATCTCTGAGTTAAAAGTGACTGATGAGACTGGGGAGGTCCAGCAACAAGTGTTACCGGATTGTAAACTTTTGGCAGCCTTGTTTTAGCACATTTGTTCAATCGGATACAGATACACGTTCACTAGATCTATGTGGAAAATGTTAACACAGAACATTTTGTTAGAAAAATTATTTCAAGGCAAGTGACCGTTCCTCCCTCCACCCCCCAAGGCTACATGAATATTATTAGGTTTCCTGTAAAAAGATAAAATGTTTAAATAAATAAATAAATTCTTTTTAAAATTCTTTTTAGACTTTAGGACAGATGCTACTTAGTACTGATTGAAACATTCTGCTTGATCCCAAATTTTACAAGTTTGTGTTTTGTTACAAAAACAATGAGCAAATGAAAAGCAATAGAGCATTTTAACCAATGCCATATTATAATCTGTCAGCAGATTATGCATGGCTATTTTTGACAAGTATTGATATAATATAAAAAGACTACTGGAACATAAAATCAACTTTGAAACAAAATTCATACACTTCCTAAAATAAATAATGTTTCTAAAATTATTTTTAAAAAAATAAATACAATTTTTAAAACTGTTATTTTCCCATAGTTCAGAAAATTATTTTTTTTGAAAAGTTCCATATTCTTCCATATTAACTTTGGACTTTATCTAGCTCAGTATTCTCATGGTTGATTTTAGAAGTAGCCAGAGATGAGTCAAGAATAAGCCTATCCTAATTTGTTCCTGGTGTCTTCTTCCTGTGTTTTCACAACGAAATAAAAGAACTAATTCAAAACATGTTTTAGGACTAAGGAAACTACCAACCTTATTTCAAAGCACTGTCCATTCCTACTTGAAGGGAACTAGTACATCTTTATCAAGGTAAGGAACAAATTTAACTGATATCAATTCAAGTGTTAAACCCACTGAGGGGGAGTGTGTTAGCATCTGTGGATATTGGTTTTGTGTCTCCATCAACAACACGATATCTAGTTAACTGAGTTTCCAGTACAAAGCCAAACTGTTATAAACCAGCTGTACACAGTTGTATGCATTCTGCCTGCAGAGCCATCTGCAGATTTTGCCACAAATCCAATGTTGGCTCCAGAGGTTTTGGTGCCCTGGGGAAACTGGGGAATTTCTATGCCTTCAAGCACAACTCTTTCTGTCACCAAAATATTGCAGTTCTCCACGGCTGTCTATCCTACACACATAAATAGCTTTTCTTCAGCACCTCACTGGGATTTTTTTTTCCTATTGAGAACTGCAAGCGTTTTAGAACTATGTAAATTTTCTGGTCTATTCTTTCATTTGCCATTGAAATGTCTTCCCAATAATGCTAATATTTTTGCAGAATATGGGTTGTCAAATATAAGAATTCTGGGTCAAAAGCTTTCCGCTTCTCACTCACTTGAAAACAAGAAACTGAGTGTCTTATTCATTTAAGCTGCTCCTGCCATTTTGGTTAGAATTTACAAAAGTGCCATCCCCCAAAAATTCTTTTCAAGAGATACGGACAAGGACCTCTAAAATAAAAGTTCTGTCAGCCAGGATAACAAATCTGCACCAGCCATGAGACATGCTGGTAACAAAACCAACAATATCCTATTATCTATATCATAAATGTGTATGTTTTCTTGCAAATTTGCCATGAATTTATCATCTAGTATAGGAGAATTCACTCACATGCCTTTTGCCATATGAGCAATGGCTGTGAATTGAATTATCTGATCTTTGAAACAAAGTGTGGGAAGGACTTTCTAAGATCATGTAGCCCTTCCACATCTCAGGGCAAGATTGGTGCAGTGATACATGTCTCACAGTGACATGAGGCCTCTCTTCTGAAACGCAGTGATGACAATTTCAGTCTTCTCATTTGCTTGCACCAGAAGAAAGCATTGTGCAGTCATTTCGGATATTAATGAATTAACCTTTAAAATCTTTTGTTGTGTTTGCTCTGATGGTGGATGCAATACTGTTCCATGCTTGTAGACAAATGTAAAAAAAAAAAAGAACATAGGCTTTAAAGAGATTTTTCTTCACACATACATGAACTTCCCATGTTACTCATTCTAAACTTTTATAGGGATTAAGCATTTCAGAGTGCAGAGCCTACAAAATTTTATGAAGTACATTTTAAAATATTCATCATGATTAGGCCATAAATAGATGCTTTACTAACATTCATTGGTCTCTGGATCAATGGCTTACCAGGGAAAAGACTAGAGAAACATGAAGGCTGATTCAAGAAAGTTACAAGGGGAGAAAAAAAAAACACAAACTTAACAGCAATCTAGTGCAGTCAAAGATGTTATAAGGATAAAAATCACCTAATTAAGGGATAATCTCTTTTACTTTGTAGTAGTGGAGCAATAACTGACTGCGGAGATTGAGTAATCAACAAAGCTAAAATGGGGTCTGTAAACAACCTTCAAATTTCTTTAGCATGCTTGTGACAAAGCAGGCAGGATTATTCCATAGTCTCTGGTGATGTAAATAAAACCAACTCCATTGCTGTCATTGGAATTGCAGCCTCTATGTCAGCACACATTTTAATCCATTTTTCTTTCCTCCCCTGTCAGAGAACTTATTCTGCAGTGCCATCTTGTTGACTGCATCAAGACTGGTTATTCAAGAGAACAGCTGAAGAATAACTGAAGTGTTGCAGTTACCATGTACTGAACAAATTACCAGCCCCAGTTAGTCCACAGAGAAACTTCAGATTCCTCACATCTCGTGCACAGGATTGATTGGCCTGTTTGTGATGTGTGAAGTCCATACCTACTTGCTTGAAGATACACTTCTAAATTAGTAATAGAGGCCTGATATTCCTACAGGGAGAAGTATTCACATATCCAATTAAAATACAAAATATCTATTACATTTTGAAAAGCAGTCATACCTTTATTTTAAGAAACCTCTTCAAGGAATTCAGATTTTAAAATGCTGGCCTCTGTCTTCCTGGGTCAACTGGCTGTTAGAGACTGGTAGCATTGTGGGAAATAATGGTATTATGCAGAAAATACCTTCCTTTCAGTGAAAAAACCCTACATGTTTCCTTCTTTTCTTTCTTAATTGAGGCTGGCATATGTTAAAACATTAACTATGACTCCAACCAGCTCTGTGAATCTCTGGCAGCTTCAGTCTGTCTCTAGTTACCACAATACAGAATTGCACATGGTTTGTTTTTTCTTTCTTTTCCAACTAGGCTAGATTTTTCTTTACTCATCAAGAAATTAATTGTGCTGAGAAGTGTCTTAATCTGGGTATATTCCTACAGACTCTTTACCCGGCATAAGTAGTTCTGCAGGTTTGTCCTACAGATAATTAGAGGCTATTCTAATAAACTGTCACATCCTGTTTAAAAAGGACATCTTTTTGTGTTTTAATTGTCTGCACTACTTAAGGAGATATTCTTTGACTTAAATGGTAGAAAAAGAACAGTTTAAACAAACACAAACCTGTTGTTGTTAAATGTTCATAAACATGGAAGTTTGGAGAATAAAATTCTCTGGTGAGACACAGATTGGAAAGGCAAAGCTTGTATTCTGTCTCCTGCTCAGTACATTTACTTTAAATCTAACTTCAAGGTAAAAACTAAACTCTCCCAGAAAGAATAAGGAAAACATCTCTGTATATTGATTTATAGCTAGATTTCCATTAAGCAGGCACTGCTCCAGGTGCTAAAGAGTGTGTGTAACTGATGCTGAATAAAGTCTATGCAAGTCTTAGCTACGATCAGCAAATTCACTTAAGTTCTGGGGTTAATACTACTCAGGCAATAACAGAGAACAATACACTCCCAGAGACTCATTTCTTTGAACAAGAGTTACACAAGTAAATAGTATATGGGCTATATGTCTTTTATATGAAAACAAGAGTATATAGGGGGAGTTTAATTAAAAAACTGCCTATTCCTTTATCCCATGATTGTGTCCTTACTAGGGTTAGATTTTTTTTTTATTCTTTCTAATTTTTTATTTTTTTTATCATGAAGCATTGCTGTACAGTTGTGCCAATCACCACTACATTTTGCAAGTTAGATACCTTCTGGTAATGCTGTGAATCAAGATGTTTCCATGGAAATAATGGAGAAAGTAGTATCTTGGAAAGATCTAATAACAGGCACCATAATTATGGTCCATAGATAAATCACAACCAAGTCCCCTTATAAGCTCTTATCTGTTGTCCATGCAATTTAAATAAACTCTAACTGGTTGAGGCATTGTCAGACTTAATTGGAAGGCAGTGTATGGGAGATAACCAGTGTGAAGGAGGAAGGAGGAAGAAGGTTATGGCCTGAAGTTCCTTTTGAAATTAGTTTGTCAGAAATACCTTGGTTTGGATTTACCAATCAGTACCTGCTACAACTTATGATCTTTCGCTAAAGTTTCCTTGGGTATTGAGAAAGTGTGAGACAAGCATGATTCTTTTTTCTTTCCTTTAAATTAATAGACCATTGGCCTGGGTTTTTTTAGATTTAGATAATCTGAAGAGATAGAGTATTCAGACAGGCAACTGAGGCACAGCCAAACCTTAGGAAAAAATACAAGAGCTAAATCATATGTTCCTCTTGTTACTAAAGCCACAGTGCAGAAGAGAAGTTCCTGTGTCTCAACACATGGCTTTTAAGCTAATAAAGAATGGTATATCAAGTTCACTAAACAATTTAATTAAATGGTTACCCTTAAGCATTTTAAAATACAGAAGCAAAATTTTTGAAGGGCTACAACTGCCAAAACAAACAAATAAAAGCAACTATATATTTGGCAGTGAATCAATGAAGTACTTCCTGAAAAATGTGATAATTCTCTCTCTTTTTTTTTTTTTTTTGTGTGTGCATGTGTTATCTCTAGGTATCTGAAACAGTGAATGATCTTAGACATGCAAAAGCTAGGCATGGTGGGCTGCCTGTGGGAAAACAGTAAGATCTCAGAGTTGAAGGTAGTCCATATGAACAGCATTTATTTTGACTACCTTGTGTGAGCTTGTTCTGTGAAACCGTCTTTTGACCACAAAGACCAAAGTCTGTGGTAATTATAGAAAGATGGATATGTATAACCATTAAAAGAAAGGCAAGAAAAAAAAATGCAGATTTCTTTTGAAATTGTGGACCTATGTAATTTGTGAAAACTGCATAGTGTGATAGACTGAGAAACCCAGAAGTGTAGCTCATGTATGCCTGGTCCTGTGGACCAGTGTCCAGTTGATCAAATGGTCCAGGGCATAATTGTAACATTGCTGAATTCTGTGACAATATTCCTACTGAGTTCAAAAGAGTTAAGATTTTGTTGTATTTGTGAATGTTAGCTCTTTGGAAAAAATATTTTTTTGTCTATTATTATTATTGTTGTTGTTGTTGTTGTTGCTATTATTGTTATTATTGTTATTAGTATTATATTTTATTCTATTTAGAGAAAGCACTATTATTTTTGAGTGGTATTAGCAAATTTCAGTAGTTTGGAAACATTGGCTCTTACTGCATATTTTGCTTAGAAACAAAAAATTTTCCAACATGTCTTCTAATCCCTATGCTCCCTTCACTGTCTTCCCACAGAACTCTGTATTCATCTGAAGGTCTTTATCCACAAAGCCTCTGATCACATTATTACAGTGAAATACCAGTATCCAATCTGCCCTTGGCAACTTCATGCCCCTGGTTGCTTGGGTTTGCAGTTGTCATCTGTATAGAACAAGGAACATCACACAAAACTAGTGCAAACTGGCCCAAAGTGTATCTTCCTATGCAAACATAGAAGCCTGCTGTTAACCTTAGCTCTTGTAGAACACACACAGAGACACACAAGTATAAAACAATGCACTCTACTTCAGAAACATCTTATCTGGCAAAAAGAAGATAGGCAAATATGGCATATGTTAAAGCTCTTTAGCACACCTTCATAAGCCATTGAGATAGCGAATATAATACAAGCAGGTAATAAATATGAAATGAGAACCTGAACAGAAGAAAATTATGGAATACTAGGTGGAAGAAGGTCAGTCAGAAAGACTGTTCCCTTTCTTCAAGGCAGGATGAATGGAAAGTACAGAAAAGATGAACAAACATTTCTACAATAGGCCCAATTCTAACCACAGTGAAGTCAAAATTTGGCTCAGTATCCTTCCTGAAAACAAGTCTTCTTGGAGGCCCTTCCTCTTCCAAGGACACTCATGATGATCAGTAATTAAATATATTCAGTCAGCTATCGAAATGAGGTTTTAGTACGCAACTCTGCATAGAAAAGATTCAACATTGCTGACATAAATCAGCTTTACTCCCTCAAACAATAGGCTCAGAGCCTGGCCAAAAAGACCCACAACAAAATTAGCATTGAGAGTGTTGACCAGGGTAAATATTCTGCTTTGTCTCAATGGAAACTGGCAGTGTTGTGAGCTCCAGAGGCCACTGGTTCTAATCGAGCTTGTCTCAATAGTTTCCTCCTCCTTGTCAGCAGCTGGACAAAAACAAAATTAATGCCTAAGACCATCTGTACTAGTTAAGTACTGGGAAGAGGAGTTTCCATGAAACCATGAGATAGACTTTTGGGAGTAGGCAGGATGCTGTAACAGACAGCATGCTGAAGGCAAGAGACAAAGACCTGGGGTCAAAAAAGGAGTTGTTTTTGTGGCTACAGGCATGAATGAAGTCATGTCTTAGCTGAGGATTTTCTGTGTAGCCTTGCTGGTTTTGTAATCTCTGAGTGAAAAGAACTGGTATATGTACAGTATACTAACAATAGTTAAATTCTTCGCACTTGGTCCATGCTTATATAGGCCCAAATCCCATATAGATTTCAACATATGCTTAGCTTGGCAGAAATAAAACTTCTCATTCAATTCAAAGGTTTGACTGACAGTGCCTGGAGTTAAAAGCATATGTTTGTCCACAAGGACTCAGGGCAATATGTTCTTAGGACAAGACCTGTCCCTCACCCCATGCCTGTACAATACCTAGCTCAGGGAGGCAATTACTGTGGAATGATAGTAATGATGTACTAGAGCAGAAATTGCTCTGAGTATGCCTTCCAGTAAGAAACTGACCCCATCTCAAGTTCCCAGCATTATCATATAGCAATGGAATGAGATTATTGTTTCCTTTAATTTAAAAAAATGGTGGCAGGGCCCAAATGCCCCTAATCAAATGCATTGTGATAGGTACTGCATGGCAAAGAGTAATTTTGGGGTTTTCTCCAAAGAACGAATCGTCACTGTTGGTGGCACAGGCACTAACCACTACCATCAGCTAAAAAGTTTATTATGGATTGCTTCTTGAAATAAAACATAACTTTTATTGGAAGTTTAAAGATAAATAAAAACAGCTGGAGGGAAAATACTATTAAATACTCTGATGAGCCCCATGATGTTCCACTTAAAGAAAAAATTCCTCTTGCTTCATTTTGAGGACTCTTGTCTGTTGTGTTAAAGTTAGCTTTTCTTTCATGTGGGACAAGTGAAGCTGAAAAGGGCATTTACTTAGAACTGTGTATTGAAATTGCAGCTTACAGGAGCTTATGGTCAGTGCAGTTCCAATAATCCTTCACTATTTCTGTAATAGATGGTCCTTCAACTTTTGCTTCCTCTATTACTTTTATGTAGCTTTCTAATTAGACTTCTTTAAAACATTTTAGTTGTTTGCTTTCTGTGGACAGATAGAATGCTAAATGTTCAAAATACATTCATCTTTAAAAGTGACACTGCTCCATTCTGGGGACTGGATCTAAATTATTAACAGAAGATAAGCTCATATACATAAACAAAGGCTGACTGAGACCAGTCATGGTATAAGAGAAGAAGCATCATGCCAGCACACCCCATGTTTTCTGCACACTACACTAGGGCTATGTTTCTGGCTGCAAAACCAGTTGCCTTGAATTGAGGAACCACCCAAAGAGCCCAGAAAAAAATAAACTAAAATGATGTTGTTTGTAAGGAACACACAAATAGGGAGAGTATTTACGTTGTACAGAATTAGTCTATGCAAGGTCTTTTAGGGCATCATTCAGGTGGAATAGTATGTGTTCAACTCTTTAGGTTCTTCTGGGATGTTTTAAAATGTCACGTCTAACCACATTCACATAATACACTGAGTGCTATGAAAGCTTCAGTTTTCCTATTTCTTGAGGATTCCCTAAAGACTAGACTTGCCTCTTATGCAGACAGCAAGCCCAAGAGACCTGTTTCCTGTGTGGCCAAAGTGCACAGACTGTCACATGTGTGACCCTGCAAGTTGGATCGTGCTATCAAGTATATTCAGATAAGCTGGTCCAAACTAGAGGTGAGTCAGCAGAGGATTGGGTGGCGAATTTGCCATGCTTACAGCTGACCTGATTATGTTCCTTCAGGAAGAATTCCAACCACCTCTCAGGAAGAGCAACAATTACCTCATGGTGAAATCTATCAGAAGCCCAAAGGATAATGAAACCATGTACCACCTCACTTCCCATTCAAGAGTAAAGCCTCACTCTTTGAGCCTTGGAGGTTGTTTAAATTTTAAGAAACTCTCTGCATCTCAGAGAGATTGCTAGCTTTAACTGGAAGGTTTTTCTGATTCAGAACATTGCCTCTATATATGTCCTGAATAAAGAGAAAATTGAAACTGGTTTGGATAGCAAAACCCAGCATGGATTTTTCCTTTTTCCTTGGTATGACTGTTTGAAAGAACTTGGGTAGATTTCACATCCGTGTGGTGTATTTGCTACTTTATAAAGGCCTGATTAGTTCTGACAATAAGGGGTCAAGTTTCCTTCAGGCTGTCCAGAATTCCTACAGGAGTAAGTATCCCGATGTTTGATGCCAATGTCCTGGTGACTGGAAGACAAAGAAAGCCTGGATCTGTGTGGTTTAAGTAGGGTTCCCAGACGTGCTGTCTTTTTCACAGAGAAGCTATGACAACTTATCATAGCTCATTGTTCTCTCTACTGGTGCAGGCTGTACTCATGACTAACAACGCTACTTACCATGCTAGTAGGATTTAGATATTTAGGTGGCAGCTGAGAAAAGGGTTAGCTGGCTGAAATGCAGCCTCTCACCACAGGCCTTGGATAGTTTGCTATTTTTATTAGTCGTCTTTTGGGAAGTCCAGCTACATGACCATCTCAAGCAGCATTAAATGTTGCAGATTTTAGGCAGAAATGAGTAGAAAAAATGCAGTAGAAAGCAGACAGGGCTGATAAAAAATGAAAGCAATAAACCAATCCACAATTTTGTTTTGTTTTATTTATTGTTATTATTATTTTGCCAGTAATTCATGTTTCCAGTTTTTTGATACCTAGGGTTTAGTAGATTTCCATAAGCTTAATTTATAAATAAAATGATGTCTACATTTATAGTAAAATAATAAGAAAATAATTAATTTGAAGATGAACCATTTCATCACTTTTGTTACTCAAATTTTATTTGGGGGAAAATTTTAAGTTATTATTTAAACATTTCTTAAAAGAACAAATAAATACATTAATAAACCCAAATAGAAACAAAACTAAATAGAAACAACCTAAATACAAGCATTTCAGAGTTGAATTTTCTTCTTTTAATTTACAGCTCCTCTCACTCTCCTAAATAGGGTCTTGGAAATTTTCCCTGAAGATGCCCTGTGCTCAACTTTCAGAAAACATACTTTCTTCTTATAAATTAAATACTTCTATTAAATTTCCTGTAAAGTCACTTCAAAAAGGAAACTTTCCAGTCTTAAGAATCTTCACCAGTATTTCCCCAAAGCATTAATTTTTACAAATACTTTATTGGATCTTATATCACAAGCCTCAACTCTGTCTATATGCATTTTTTATTTTTTATGCAGTTCCTTGAAGCTTAGATTTTTTAAGGGTTTGCTATCTATGAATAATAGCATCAATTTAAAATTTCTTCTGTTGGGATTAAATTTCAAAGCCATTGAAATCATATGGGAAATGCCAATACATTTGGTGAGGAAACAGGGAGGGGGTTACTGTCAAGCTGGTAAGGAACATGAGTGAAATCCTAGCTTTATTGCAATGAGTGCAGGTTTTCCCCTGACTTTCTAGATTGCAGGACTGAATTCTAATGTAGAACAAGATGAAGTCTGAGTTTAATTGTCTGATAAAACTGTCATAATATAAAGGGTGAGTTTAAAAGTATATTTGCAACCACATATAGGAGGAGAGTTTTCAAGTTGTTTCTCCTCCTTATAGATGTGACATGATAGAACGACGACACTCTTCTCAAATCACCAAAAAGTAGTTGGGGTCAGAATATCACCAGGGCTCTACCATAGCAAAAAGGGGAAATATGAATATGGCAAGGTGAAGAGAAAGAATATAAAAGGTCTCTGACTAAAATTGGGACATACACTTTCTTTATGCACCGAAAAACACAAGAGCAAGCCTCCGGAAGGTCTATTGGCTTCAATAGACTTCAGTGAGAGTTTAGCCTGAATGGAGTTCAAGACTGGACCTTGTTTCTAAAGGAAGAAAGCAGTATGAATGTGTGTCCCCATTAGACACACCATACACAAAGAGAGGAGTAAGAGTTATAACAGTAGCATGCTCTCCTCCTCTCTCAGCTGTGTGATCAGAGAGGTCAAAGCCTCCCTGTTTGCTATGAACAATGCCTTGGAGCAGCAGTCAGGAATCTGTCACTCCAGAGCCACATGCTGCTCTTTGGAAGCAAAATCCTTCCAGCCTCTGGCATCAGAACACTTGGGAAAGAATCTGGGGGGGTGGGGGGTGGGGGGTGGAGGAGTGGGGAGAGGAGAGGATGAAGAAGAAAAAAAGGGAAAATAATAAAAAGACAGAAAGAAAATAGAAGAAGCAAAGTCTTCATTTTTGGCAGTTATTCATTACATCTATCCTTTGGTACCATCTTCTACAGAATCTGTGAAGTTCTTCAGAGTAAAGCTAACAACCAAATAGAAGTGATCACAAAAAATATTTTGCTCATCTGCCTGAAGTGCACATGTTTTTAATTCACTTAATAGCTGTGATTGATGCCACCAAAGGAACATGTTCAGAAATAAAATAAAAAGGAATATACTTGGCGGCAAAATGCATTTTCATAGCTGGTTCTTCAGTGAGAGTCGAGTAAATGGTGCATTTCATCACTGTGAATTCATTAAGATCACAGAAGCAGTCTCAGAAGTTAGGTGAAGAGAATGGAGGGAAAAAAAGAGCAGACTGAAGCAGCTTTGAGACACCTGGATTCCCTCCTGAGCTGTTCATCATATTGTAATGGGGAGATCCCAGTCAGGTGCTGTTACAAAAGCCCAGTTCTTGCCTTTAGTTAGAAGGATATGTATAGCCTTATTCAGTGGATTTTATTCAGTGGATTTATGTAGCTTAAAGGAGACCAGAACTGGCCCCTGAAAGACCGAACTGTACATAGACTGCCTCACTAGTGGCAGTGAGCCAGGCAGAATGCACAGAGAGAAGTGTTATTTACTATATTTGAATCCTGATTGAGTTTCCAGCACTTACTTCATCCAAAGTTTGAAGGGTGGTCGGGTGCTAAATTGTTAGTGCCAACTGATTTAAAAAAAAAAAAAAATAAAAAAAATTAAAATGGCTAGACAGACATTAGGCAACAAAGGTCATTGACTTTCTACTGCCTTAAAGAAAGATGCATCTGCTTTGATTGACTGCCAATAGATAAGGTGCATATGAAATTCCCCTTGTAAATTAGCAAGATAAAAGTAATTCCTGTCTCTGTGGATTGATCCTTTTTCCAGTCTTTTAATCATGTTGAAAGCACAGACTTATTTTGGAGTCAGTGGGGAACTGTGCTACCCAGGGGAAAGCCCCGGAAAAAATTCCTATACCTTCCTTCCTGGGCAAGAATCCAGGCAGCTCTTTTGTTTCTCCCTCTCGCACTTTGTCCACAGAGTACCCAACAGTCCAAAGGCAGGTGAAGTGGCTTTTTTATGGCTAAAATTCAGGAATTGAACTTTGGTTCTAGTCAGGAGCCAGTTTTTATGATCAACCTCTCCCTGTTAAGGCCATCCTCTGCCCCACATCCCAGCAAGATGTCAGGACACACTGGTCATAAGATAGGTGAAAAGTTTCACTTGTACAACAAGTGTAAGGGCTGGAAAGAGAAAATAGTAATCATAGTTACTGAACACTGTCAGTAATGAGAGCATTGCAAGGCACAGTCTAAAGCGTTGAGGGATCTATATACAGCATATAAGGCCAAATTTATCCAAATATTGTCCTTAATTTGCCAATCCTTTTTGGCACATTTGGCTGTAGCTAAGATGACTGCAACTCCCAGTTAAAAAATGTTTTGCAATTGAAATATGATAAAATAGCTTATTAATGCCAGGGAGAGCGGTCTGCTAATGTTATTTATTTCAAGTCTGAAGTTTCTCACGAAAGAAAGAGAGAAAGAAGAAGGAAGGAGGAGAGGGAGCTTTTTTTCTTTTTTTTTTTTTTTTTTATGTGTTTGCCTTCACGGCTTTGGAGTGCTCACTAATTCCATCTGTCCACAACAGAGCCATCGGAACGGCGAGAAAAAGCATTTCCATATGTGCAAATTAGCATCCAGCCTCTCTTAATCTGTGCAGTGCTCCTCTGAAGTAGATGGCGCGGATGGCTGCCAAACCCACTAATGGCATTCAAATAAAGGACTTTATTGGCTTTAGCTGCCACTTTTTCTTTCTTTCTTCTTCTTCTTTTTTAATTTTTTTTCCTTCTTTTTTTTTTTAAAGACAATGTGTTCTCCCTCTTATTTTGTTTTGGTCTGATATTGTCACTTTGTACTTTTACCATTAAAAAAAGACTGTGCAGCTCTTTAGTGGGACCCATTTTCTCCTGGAGATGATTTTTTTTTTTAACTTTCTAACGAAATCTCACCATTAGCTGTTACACTATAATCAACACCTAAAGCATATCGTTCCCACTCTCAGCCAGCTTGTCTTTCCCAAGGAAGTTCTTCCTCTTCTCTACTTTGCAACAGCAGAGACAAGGCTGACATGAGACACATCTTGCTTGGGATCTTGCCCATGCTGTGAGTTCATATGAAAAGGAATCTGTTTGGTTTCTTGTTTCCCTTCTTCTCAAATTGTTTTTCAAGGTCTGGCACATTCACAGCTGCAGATGAGGACAGCTAGAAGTACCAGCAGTATCCTCCTCAGGGTCACTGTCCTGACGGTGGATCAGCACCCAGCAAGGGCTACCACTTGATTATTTTAATGAAAAACAAAGGAAATTATTTAAGCTTAAGGAAAATGTAGCCCTTGTAGCAAAATTTTCACTCTCATACTAAATCAAACTTTATTTTCACCCACCAATATTTGTCCTACTTGTGACAAGGGTTAGGTACCCATACCTGAGGCCTTGTGATCTCAAATGTTGCTGAAAATACAATGGTTGCTAATCCTTTCTTGACTAGTGTTGCCAGCAATAAAACCACAGTCTCTAGTGTGTAGCAGACTCCATATGTTAGCCCCCTAGTCTGCTAAGTCACCACGCCAGCCTAAATTTGAAACATTTCTAAAGTGTTATACAATGTTGTAATAATGTTTTTACAAAACAAAGGCTGAGTTACTGGAAGCCATATTCATCCAATCAGCATCTTATTGAAAGAGGAATCTTGATGGTAGCAGTGGTGACACAAGCTATAAAAAATCATTTTAAAAATTGCACTAATCTTTAAAAGGGGATCATTGACTTATTAGAGAGTGGAAGTTAGAAGAACTGCTGCAGAAAAAAGAAAGGAAGTCTGTTGAATGTTATCTCACTTTTCTGAGGAAGAGTGCACCCAAACAAACCTCAAGAGGAGAACACAGTTGACTTAATTAGAAAGTTCCCAATTGCTAAAACACTGCTCATAAAAATAAGAATGGACACTTCTAAATACATACTGAGCAGTGTCTGCCTAAACAGAAAACCTTCTACATAAGAACTTTCTCAAAATACTATCACTGCTGCGTGTTGCAGATTTTTTCCCACATAAGAAAAAATAAATTAATTACAGATTGACTCTGCACTTCAAACTTAGGTCTAGATCACAAAGAATGACCTGAAAGATAATCAGAGGGAATGGATTTAACTTGGTTTAGTTTTCTGCAAGATTCCAATCTTACAAATATTTAAGCAAGCATTTACCTTTAGTGCCTGGATAGTGTACTTCTCTCTAGTGATTTTTCTAGGTACTTATGTGTGAAGATAGTGGAAAAACAACAACTCATGTGTTATATAAATCTACATCCATCACAATAATTTTAAATTTATATATATCTTTGAAGCACAAAAAGCTTAGAGTCTCAATTCCAGAGACTCAGTCTCAATTGAGATAGAAATATCATCACCGTAATTAGAAAGAAGCTAATTACAGACTGCATACAGGTTTGTTGTTGGTTGCTTGGGGTTTTTTTTAAGTATACAAAATATATATTTCATACAAATACTTTTATGAATAAAAGAAATGGAGATCATATTTGCTATCTTTTGTCTGTTGGTTTTTTTTTTCACAATGTTTTGCTCAAAGAATAGGTATTATGTCTAACAGTTAGAGCGCTCATCTACAGAAATAAGTTTTCCAGAAGCTTTCTCAAATAGCTTTAGAACACATTCATCAATAATTATTTTCAAGAAATATTTGTGCTACAAGTTTGATTTTTAATACTGACTTGTATAATAAAGCCAATTATTTAAAAGGACCCAGGGCACCATTTTTCTGGGCATTATGCACAGGTTGTCTAGAAGGTAGTTCTTGATTTAAAAAGATTACAGTCTTAGCTGACAAGACAAACATGATGTAAGCTATGCTCCAGTAATCAGGACAAAGAAACAATTCCTTGTGATTTTAATAGTGATTTCACTACCAACTAATCAAGCCCATGATGACAGTACCAAGGATCACAAGTAAATGATGCTTAAATACAGAGGGAAAAATTATCAAATTAACTTACTTGCTATGAATAGCTCATTAATCTCTATTTGCATTTCTTATGGAAAAGAATCTTAACTACCTGAACTTCATGTGAAAATAATAATCATTATCAAATAGTTAAGATAGTGCAATTATTAAATAATGCAACAATATCAATCATTACTCCTATTAATAATAAATTATAATAAGTCTCTTATGCATGGTCCCAAGGTGGAATATTCAAACCCAGATCTTAAACAAGTGTTTGGATTTGGAGTTGGGGCTCATATCACAGTCACAGAGTCAAAATTCAAAGTGTATATTCTTTGTGATTTTGGACTTTAACTCCCCCTCCACAGTTATTCTTTCCCTGGTCCATTACTATCTCCAAAACAGAAGATGAGAAACTCTTCATGAAGCATAGAATACATAGAATAGAATACATAGAATAAACCAGGTTGGAAGAGACCTTCAAGATCATCGCGTCCAACCCATCACCAATCCAACACCGCCCAAGCAACTAACCCACAGCACCAAGCACCCTGTCAAGTCTTCTCCTAAAAACCTCCAGTGATGGCGACTCCACCACCTCCCCAGGCAGCCCATTCCAATGTGCAATCACTCTTTCTGTATAGAACTTTTTTCTAACATCCAGCCTGAACCTCCCCTGGCGCAGCCTGAGACTGTGTCCTCTTGTTCTGGTACTGCTTGCCTGGGAGAAGAGACCAACATCTGTCTGTCTACAACCTCCCTTCAGATAGTTGTAGAGAGTAATAAGGTCACCCCTGAGTCTCCTCTTCTCCAGGCTAAGCAACCCCAGCTCCCTCAGCCTCTCCTCGTAGGGCTTATGTTCCAAAGCATGAATATCCAAACTCTCCCTTTATATTCAGTGTAATGGTGAGTAATTTAGGTGTTAAGATCCTCATTTTACAAGTAATGCAAGCTGAGAGAACAGGCAAGAAAGTCAATGTCGGAAACAGTATTACATTGCCTGGGTATTAAAAACAAAATAAAACAAAACAAATGAACAAACCCAAAATACCCCAGATCTAAGGCGGTTTTAATACCATAACGATGCTTTTAAGTTATTAGAAAAAGTGGTTAATTGAAACTGCTTCAAAATATTTTGAAATTTCATTTTTCCCTGTAAAATCTGTTTCCTTACTTATTTAAATTTGACAGTTAACTAGTTTTGTTTGTTGGTATTGTAAAGATTTGTTAAGAGTCAGATGAAAGAGAGGAGAAGACTATTAAGTATAACTAGTTTTACACAGCTAAACATAATTTCCCATGGTCTCTTTTCAGATTTACAAAAACATCCTCACTTCTGACATATCACCCACAAAGAGACATTTTACTACAGAGCACAAGTCAGATGAAAAAAAAAACCAAACTATTTCAGAACTTCACCTGTGCAAGCGTAGTAACACATGACTTTTCCTGTTTGAAATGAAACTTAAATCTCTTAACTTCTGCTTGCCTCACAAATGAAGCTGGTATAAATTTTGTCAGCACTGGTGTCTCTGCAGCATGCACATTCAAACACACACACATTGACCCACATAAACGCTCATGCATAGATGAACAATGGCAGAAAGAAAATAAAAAGAAAAAAGGATTTAAAAATATTGCAACTCTCATTTTAAATCCAAGTCTCTTTGACTCCAGTGGAGCTGATGTAATTTACACCAGCTGAGAATCTTCTCTTGTATTTATTTTAGAAAAGATGCAATTTTGTCCTAACAAGCAGTTTGCAAGGCCTACTTGATTGATTTAGTTGACTCTGGCTTTATTACAGCTTAATGTGTTCGCATCACTATTGTTAAAGTTGTTTCAGCACTTCTATTATTGCTGCCTAGTTTTTGGCATTTAGAAGTTTATAATAATAATACAACAGTATTTTGTACTTTTATAGCATCTTTCTTCTGAGGAACTTGAAGGGCTTTGCAAACAATAATTACTCCTTACAACCCCTTGGTTGTATTGTAGCATGTTTCACTAGTGGTTCAGATTCTGATCTCAGTTCAGATCAGTGCATATGCAAACGATCTATGCTATGAATGTGGCTTGAATTCCTTCTTAAAGAAAAACAAAAGTAGAAATACCCTTTGTAAGAGCTGCTGCTACCATAAAACAGAAGTTTATGGTCCTGAGTCCCTCTTCCTGCTAATAATGTTTAAAATATTGGGCTTGTTTCAGCACTCACTGTCCTCTGTGTTCACTGTAGCAGCAAAGGCATGGGAAGGCTGGCTTAAACAGAGGATGAGACAGTCGCTTCTATAGAGAAAATTTCTCTTGCCTCTAAGAAATTATACTTTCTTATTTCTACTTAAATATAATAAATAAATAAATAAACACACAAACAAAAATATAAGGGGGCTGTTGAGCAATCTGGAGCAAGATGCTTGTTATTTTTAGCAGAAGTATGAGAGATTATGAAGATACTTTCTTTTACACTAGTGAACAATCTAGTCCTATATTTGGTGCTTGGAACTGAGGAATAGACAGCCAAACATGCTCCACTTAGAAATTCAAACAGATGTGGAAATTGGACTCTTATTAGGACTACATGAACTGGTAAAAATTAGACTGGGGCTAAATCTTAGCACTCTGTTTATGAGTAAACATACAATACTTCATCACACTGATGAAAAAAAAAAGCACATGTAAAAAGGGCTTATTATTAAGGTGGGTTTTTTTTCATTCAATAATGTAAATCACAACAAAAAACTAAAATTTTTTTTCAAATTTAAAATATTGCAACAACAGCAACAAAAAAAACCCTCTGAATTTAACTATCCAGAATAAGAACTGTGAAAAGATTGATTTCTTTAAGTTGCACAATGAAAACAGTTAAAGAATATGTTCTTTTCAGGCCAAATTGATTTTTTTTTTTTTTTTAATTACTGACACACAGTAAATTATATCCTTTTGAGAGTTTTTGTTTGTTTGTTTTTAAAGTCTATTTAAATGTAACAAATGCCAAGTAACATTTTTAAAATAAAAAAAATCATAAATTCTAGGAAGAAAACTTAATTTTGTGAATAGTTCAAGTCCATTGGAAAGTGCATTCTTCTGCAAAAATATAAAAATAATCTAAATGAAAAGCCTTCCATTCTGACCAGAGTATGATCTTATCACTTTCATCATTCTAAGAAATACATACACAATTTAAAATTAATTCTCTACTTTTTCATCCCTTATAATAAAGTATTTAAAGAAAAGATAACCAGTCCGAGCACAGATTTGAACTATATGGCCTTGCTTAAGTTTTGTTAATTACTGTAGATCCTTCTGCTATTAAAACTGGTATCAGACAAGACCTTAAAGTGCATCAACACTTTCAATGACAAGGAAAAAAAGAAAAAAGGCAAATACTGTTATGCCCTTTTTGCAGCAATTTGATAGCAGATGATAATCCAATTAACTGTCCTAGAATTCTCATTGCCACTTTACCAGTCTTTGTCAGACTGGTAAAGAAACAAGTGAATTGTCATTGAGTAAAAACCACAGCTTCAGTGCTGAAACCAGTGGATGTCCTCTCCTTTATTTCAAGAGCTCTTGAATCAGCCATCTAAACACACGAAGCATTATGTTGGCTCCCAAGGAAGTGGGTGGAAATTGTTCATTCCCTTCCATGAAGCTGGATTTTTGCTTCATCCTAGAGAGGAGTACCAAGGTGGTTCCACTGAATTTGAAAATACCTCTAATGTGAATAATGAATAATTTAATAACTATCATTATCTAGATACTATATATTACAAGATTGTGATCAGACCTAGGAAACTGAAGTGGCCAACTGATTTCAATCAATGGGAAAGATTTGACTGAAAGCTGATGACATAAAACCCCATGAGTAGTGTTGACTACCAGTAAATATAATTGCTCCCCTGGATTTGGACCACAAAAGAAAACCTGAAATAGGTATTAAAAAGAATAGTTGGTATTTTTTGTTCATTTGTTTGAGATAAATTTAAGAGACAACTATTGAAAAAAAAAAGGGGGGAGGGGGGGGAGGAAAGAAATATCCATAAACAAAGAAACAAATAAAAAATTGCAGAGCAATTCTTTTGGATTGATCTATTTCCTAGTCCAAACTGTAACTTAAGTGGCAATATTCTCATAGTCTAGAGGAAAAACAACATAATTGAGGCTTCAGATTGTTTGTATTTACACACTGAAGGATGGCTGCAGTAGATTCAATTCAGAAGAAACACAGAGCAATCTTAACTCTATCACTTCTGACTGGAGTGCAAAACTCAAATCAATTACTCATAAACATTTGTGATAAGATTAATTTAATTTTTTTCTTAAACAAAGAGGGTAAATTAAAAGAATCAGCTTATTCCTTCTCTCTTTGTAGTGACAAGATTAAAAATTAAATTTATACATATTTCATTTCTACATAATAAAGCCTTTTTGCAAAAAGAAAAAAATACCACAGTTCATCTAATTAAATCAAAGAAAATTGCCTGCAGCGATGCTACAGTATTACAATTAGATGTCTGCCAAAACCAGCCGTTTGAATTCTTAAACACCACTCCAGTCTTAAATACAAAACATGGTTTTCATCATTTTGTGTGATATCACTGAAAAGGACTTTGTTTTTTCATCACTGTTACGTCAGCCTGGAATGCCTTGCCAGACTTATCACATATTTTCTTCTTTCTTACAGAAATGTTGGATTAGGTAACATAATTTTTCTTTGTTCTCTGTAAGTCTAAATATGAATTTTGGTATATAATGTCGTGGAAATAAAATAATATAGTTTTCAATACAATGACGGGTTTAAAAATTCAAGTTTTAGGTAATTAGTGTAATTCAGATAGTGCTTAAATAGTCTTCCACAAGTACTTGAAGATGATTATTTACAAAAACTGAAGCTATCCACATAGCTATTTTTCACAGTCTGACTAATAAATCTTATTTAATATATATGTCAGTACATTCAGATCTCAAAGGCCTGCACCAAATGCTTAGCTCACCCCTAGACTTCCTCTGTGACCTTGTCCAAGTCCCATTTTCCCCCGTGTCTGTAAAATGGAAGAATAATACTTCCTACCTGACAGGGGTGTTGTGAGGCTAAATCCACAGAAGAGTATCAGACACTCAGATACTAGATGTAACAAGGGATGGATAAAGAGACAGGCTGAAAACAGAGAAGACTGGATAAATAAGTTGCTATGCTACAGTAAAGGCAATTCGTTTAAGCATCATTTAATGGAAGCAGAGTTAAGTTACAAGTTTCTATTGACTGACAGATGCAAAAATGTACTCCAAAAGCACTAAGCTAGATTTCAGCAAAACTAGCAGCTTTCAATTTAAAAAATACTCATATTTGCAAAACTTTGTGGGATATAAACAGTAAAATAATGAAGATAACATGAGTGATATGTTATCAGGCAAATCCTGCCTGACAGATCTGGTGGCCTTCTATGAAAAGGTCACAGCCTCAATAGATGAGGGACAAGGAACTGAAATTATTTACCTGGACCTGAGCAAAGCCTTTGATACTGTCCTACATGACATCCTCATCTCCAAGCTGGTAAAATATGGGTTTGATGGATGGACCACTTGAACTGGCTTGACATCAGCACCCAAAGACAAGCTGCCAATAGGTCCATATCCAAGTGGAGGCCAGTGATGAGTGGAGTCTTTCAAGGACCAGTACTTGGACCTGTCTTGTTTAACATCTTTGTTGGCAACATAGAAAGTGGCATTGAGTGCACCCTCAGCAAGTTCACCGACAACACCAAGCTCTGTGGTGCAGCAGACATGCTGGAGGGAAGGGATCCATACAGAGGGACCTTGACAGCCTACAGAGCTGTGCCCAAGCCAACCTCATGAAGTTGAACAAGACCAAGAGTAAGGTTCTACACCTGGGTCAGGACAATCCCAAGCACTGATATAGACTGGGCAGTGACAGGCATGAGAGCAGCCCTGAAGAAAAGGACCTGGGGGTGCTGGTGGATGAGAAGCTCAACATGAGCCACCAGTGTGCACTTGCAGCCCAGAAAGCAAATCACATCCTGGACTGCATCAAGAGAAGCGTAGCCAGAAGGTCAAGGGAGGGGATTCTTCCCTTCTACTCCACTCTGGTGAGACCCCACCTTGAGTAATGCATCCAGTTCTGGAGCCCCTATTACAGGAAGGATCTGGAGGTGCTGGAATGTGTCCAGAGAAAGGCCATGAGGAAAATCAGAGGGCTGGAGCACCTCTCCTATGAGGACAGGCTGAGAGAGTTGGGGTGGTTCAGTTTGGAGAAGAGAAGGCTCTTAGGAGACCTTATTGTGGCCTTCCAGTATCTGAAGGGGGCCTACAAGAAAGCTGGTGAGGGACTTTTTAGGGTGTTAGGTAGTGATAGGACTAGGGGGAATAAAACAAAAACAGAAATGCATAGATTCAGATTGGATGTTAGGAAAAAGTTCTTCACCATGGGGGTGGTGAGATGCTAGAACAGGTCGCCCAGGGAGGTGGTAGAAATCCCATCCCTGGAGGTTTTTAAGGCCCAGCTGGATGAGCAACCTGATCTAGTGTGGGGTGTCCCTGCCCATGGCAGTGGGGTTGGAACTGGATGATCTTTACAGTCCCTTCCAACCCTGAGAGTTCTGTGATTGAGGTGTTCTGTGATTGATGGTTAAGGTTGCATATGTGGTGGAGTCACCGTCATTGGAGGTGTTCAGGAGACTTGATGGGGTGCTTAGTGCCATGGCTTAGTTGTTTAGGTGGGTTGGATTGGTTGAGGGGTTGGACACGATGATCTTGAAGGTTTCTTCCAACCTGGTGGTTTATTATTATTATTATTATTATTATTATTATTATTATTATTATTATTATTATTATTATTATTATTATTATTATTATTATTATTATTATTATCTTCCTATGTCATCATATTTTACATGTAACTATGAAAACTACAGCAGTGTTCTCCTTGTCATCTTCTCTCTAAGTCATGACTTTCTTTCTAAGTTCTTATGCTCAATAGAGAAAGTATGTCTGTAATCTCTGCTGAATTCTCCTAGGTCACATGCAGGCATATTCCCTTCAGGTTCTTCCAGCTGCCTCAACTGAGCCTGGGCTGATGTAAAATTGTATTCAGCCCTCCAGGGAAAGTTCCCATTGACAATCTGATGATACAACTTCCACTGATATGTATTAGAGTAAAATGTTCACTTTCATGCTTGCCTGAACTAAAATCCAAGCCATGTACAGGCTCAGGATCATGAGAGTTTTACAAACCACTTTGTACAAACACATATGTTTCTGAAGTCTTCCTCTAGATATGAGACAGATGTTCTATGCTCTGTGACTTACCTTCCACTGTCCTCCATACGACCAAAGCTGTTTAAAGTGAAAACAACTTTAACAAAAAGAAGAAGAAAAATGCCCTGGGAAATAGATTTGTTGGTTTTGTTTTGTTTTGTTTTTTACTAGACTGGATGGCACAGGCAGGTGTCCAGTACTCTGGTCAAGTGATCAACTCCTTTCAAATGTTTCTGTCACAGACAATCCTCTTGCTTTATTTTGCCCCTGCTAATACTGTCTTATATGGGATTGCACATACTATGAATGCTTGGGGGATCTATGCTCAAGTTTAAAAGCAGACAGAATACAAGGACATAGGGCACATTTTAACAGCATGTTTAAAGGAGACTTGGATGTAGATACATGGCATGGCAGGAAACCAAAGATGTCACCTCAAGCTGGACCCTCAAAGCATAATAGTAACAATAATATTAAGATTCCATTATTTTACTCTATTTTAGATGGTGTTTTTTTCCCTCCGTTCTTTATGTTCATGCACAATACAGCAGAGAAATTGTTGGACTGCAAAAGTGAGTATGTTAGGATTAATCAGTTGTCAAATAGCCCAAGAACAGTCCTGGGCCTTATTCAGGCATGGGATTTCAATAGCAGAAAATATTGATAACACAAGGAAGAATGGGAGTTGTAGGATACTCTCCACCTTATAAGAGGTCACCTGCAATTTGTTTAGTAATCAATAGGATACTTTCAGAAGTCCATTACTCTTGACATTACCATGAAAGCTTATCATCTAATTCACCACTTAAAGCCACTCAGCCTGTACACAGGAGGTATAGTCCCAGAAGGATCTGTCCAGTAGGTTTGCTTACAACACAGCTCACAGATCAAGCTCTGACTAAAACGTGACTGGGAGGCAGTAAGTCCTCCTATTACAATCCCAAAGGACAAATGTTTGAAAACCAGGTTGAACTCCTTTCTCAGATCCTGTCTGAGAGTCAGTTCCTGATTGCAATATTTGTACATTTCTGTAGGGCCTCATGTTTCTTCATTCCTGTGGCAGTGAACCTTTGCAGTACAAGCTTTCAGCAGTATACCAATATCCAGGTAGGTCAGCTGAACATGTTCAACTTTGATGAAAGGTCCATATCCATTCAGTGTGCTGTTCCATCACATTCCCCCATTCATCACCACTCATAATTGAAAGTTTAAGCAGAAATTTTTAGCAAACAATCAAAAATTGGCAAAATAAATCATCAATATTTGTTTACCTTGTTCCCATCTTGCCAGCCCCAAGACATTTGAAAATCAAACGCTAGCAAAGAAGATAAATAGCAAATTCCACTTAATAAACAGAGAATAAAATCTAAACAATATACTTGTAGAGAATTGTGCTGTCTTTTTATTATTATTATTATTTACCTTTTGCTTGTATTGTTCTGATTTTGAGAGGAGAGTATTCTTATTATTCACATCTTCATTATCATTTATGTAAAAAAATGTGAAAGCAATATTTTTGGTTTGAATAAATACTTTGTAGCCGGAATTTCACTATTACACTGTGCTTGTAGGGAAGTTTGAGAGACGGTAGAATTTGCATCACACTATAATTACCAAATTTTGTAGCAATTACTGAAATTCAGTAGCTTTTTTTGTAACTTATAATAGCACACAGGAGTGTCTTAAAAAGGAAAATGCCCCTGATTTAGTTGCTGGCAATAGCTGTGTCAGTCTATTAAGGACCACAGAACCTTTTGGTTTTTGCAAATAAACCTTTTATATTTACAATACATAAACCCATCGTGTCACTGAATTCTGCTGTTGCCTGGATCATGGACAACTGTAGTCCATGGCATGGGCATCAAAAGCAAAATTTTGGTGTTAGAATTTTTGGCATAGGTATGGGAATCTCCCTTCTTTCCTGGGCTTCTAATTCATGCTTTGATAGGATATACACTAGCAGCCTATTAGTTATCTAACAAAAATTGTCTAAATGAACAGGTGCAACATAACACAGAATGATTTCAAGTCCTATGAAGTTACCTGCCTTTCCCTTACCATTTGGGTTCATCTTAAAAGGATGCTGGTGTTTATCTATCCTCATACAAGACCACTTCATGAAGTGACTGAGTCTTCTCTGATCAATCCTTGTTTTTTACAGTGTTTCCAATTAAGCTACAAGAAATCTGTTGTACATTCTTATTCAAGGAGAAGTGTATTTCTTTGCCCTCTCCAACTTTGTCTGGGTAGTTGGAGAACCCTACCATCCACTGCAGAGTTGCCAGTGAGAAGACTCCCCTTATCCTTTTGATGAAGGGTTGTTTAAGAGCAGTATGAAACATGAACCAGACTGCAAGTTACAAAAGCAATGTTTGGGGTTAAGTATAACACATGGAGAGACAATAACAAAAGTAAAAGTGAAGCATGTTGTTATGTAATAAAGCTTAGGATTTTTCATGAGTTAAGGATTACTGTTTGCACATTAAAAATAGAGAAGACCACAGAGACCACTAAAGCTGGGATTAGAATGCATAAAGCTCTGAATACTAGATCTCGCCTTCAACCACTAAACCACATCTTCTATAGTTAGACCTTTTTTAAGTCCTGGAGCTGCTCATTACTCAACATTCTGCAAGTACTTAAGCACTCTGCTGAATCAAGGCCCACCTCCTGAAGACCAAAGCCTGAAGTTCTTATTTGGGCATTTATCTTTTGTAATCAAGTAACTGGAATATGTCTATGGGAAAATGTCCCCTTGTTCTGCACTGCAAAAGTAAATCCATTAGACCCTTTGGAATTCGTATCCTTGTTTTGTAATGTGTCACTCTAGTTTCAGGCCAGAATAACACCACTGCACTCAGAAATAGTGCATTGTTTAAAAGTGAGAGTAATGTAACAGAGAATCAGGACCAAAGTTCCTAGTTAAATGACTATGATCATGCTCTACCACCCTGCTGCTCACTGGTAGATTTTAAAGGCACAATCTTACTGAGAACCTACTCATGTAGTTCTTTTCCATTTGATTATATTTGATTTGCAAGAAATAATATATCAACTTGTATTAAATAGTTATCCATGACTTGGAACCTGGTCATCAGAATCAGATATATGAGCTTCTAGTCATGCTTAGCTGACTATAATTTTTCATCTGGAGGGCATCTTCACTGTGCAAGCTGGATGAATGGATTCTTTTATGTTAGATCTCTAATTAATATCCATCATTGGCTTTAAAGAAAGAAATAAAGAAAATGTATTGTCTCATGCAGACTGCTTTTCACATATTTGTTTACTCAAGAGCAATTTGAAGGTCTCTTTGTGTCTACTCAGACAACTGGCTGGCTCACCTATGCATATTGAATGTATTTTGACAAGAGTAGAGTTATTTGGTAAAAAACATGTGAGATGACTTGTATGAGGTCCAGTTACCACCTATGTGTTCATGTTGCATTTCTTGGGTACTGTCCACTATGTGTATCAAATGGAGAAAGCCAAAGTGGTTGAAAGGAAAATTTAACCTCTTCTGCATGCTTGTTGGTGCAATGGTAAGCAAGTTTAAACTTTGTGTTATTCCAAGCCCTGGAATAGGACTGGGCAAGAGACAGATTTAGTTTGATATTGAATGTCCGCAGATGAAAAAAGGAAATCCTTCCAGCAAGTCACACAGTATCACAGTATCGCCAAGGTTGGAAGAGACCTCGAGGATCATCGAGTCCAACCTGACACCACAAACCCCATGACTAGACCATGGTACCAAGTGCCACATCCAATCTCCTCTTGAAGACCTCGAGGGATGGTGACTCCACCACCTCCCCAGGCAGCCCATTCCAATGACTAATGACTCTCTCGGTGAAGAACTTTCTCCTCACCTCGAGCCTAAACTTCCCCTGGCACTTCCTTGGCTATAGGATCCCTACACTAAACTGCTCTTTCAGCCACCATAGCAAGCAGGTGACTTGTGTTTCCAAGTCTAGGAAGATGGCATACTCTTACCTTCCCTCCCACTTGGGAAGATGTCATACTCTTACCTTCCCTCCCACTTGGGAAGATGTCATTACCCTATCAGACTACCATGCATGGTGTTGGGGGTGGGGTGAGTGTCAGCACAGTCTCAGTGCTGTTTAGGACTTGTCATTGTCTGTCTGGGCAAATGAAATTAGAGAGAAAGAAGATAAAAGTCTAAAACTCTGTATGGTCTACTGTCCCATTCTCTGCTTAATACTGAGCTCACAGAAGTGGTGGTGTTTGCTCCAATGCACCTAAAGGACCATAGTCTTGTGCATCCTTGGGTCAAACTAGTTTTCTGAAGTATCAAAGGAGGAAATAAGACCCAGGAAGAGGACATCTGAATTTGTCATCTGCCTCACTAAATAAAATAAAGAAGCAGCTGACCTCTTGTAAGATTATAAACAGGATGTCATATCCTTTTCTAAACATACAATACGCGGCCGATCTCCTCTGGTACTACCCCTGCCCACACAGACATGCACACACTTGGTCTGTGAATGGTTTTGAAAATTTAGATGGTAGAAACATTTGTCATATCCACAAGCTATAACTGAAAGAGAGGAATGGGAGAAAAGCCATCCATTTTGGCTTCATGCTAAATTATCAGCTTCTTGGCTTTGTGCCAGTTCAGCCAGTTTATAATAATAACTGGCTCTGGGCCAAGGCTTTTTAGAGTGAGAGAGAGCACATTGCTTTCTCTTTCTTCAAAAATATTTGTTAATAATCTCTATATTACTTATAACATGTACAGCTTAATTAAATAAAAATGTCTATTTTCAATTCCTCTCCAACTTATAACTGGAGGAGGGATTAAATTATTGGGAGGCCAGAACTATTATGATTTCCAACATAAGACATCACATGGACTGTTTGTAGCTGCCTTTCTGATTAGGGCTTCTGCTAACCAGAAACCTGTACACAAACACTTACAGTTTGATCATGGATGGCGTGAAAACAAGATAAAGAATTAAAATCTACAATGAAAACATACATTGATCCATTTCTTGAATCTTGACCTGTTATCCCTGAAGATTTACCAGAGTGCCTCTACATGATACAGTAAATTTTAAGAGGACTGATTTTACCTGAAAGACAGAGTTATGAAGATGCTGACATGATATCTTTCTAATTTTAGAACTGATCCAGTCAAACTACATTCTTAATGGAAGGGCTGAAGAATATGCAAAAATCCTTTAAGACAAACGTGTATACGAACTGTCAGGTCTCACTTAAATTCTATTTCCTCTAGTCTCTTTTCTGGTCTTACTATTATTACTAAAATCCATAAAGACTACTTGGTGTAATTGTATAAAAAGCTTCTCACATCTGAGGTGCAATCACAAATAATAACAGTAACCATAAACAAAACTAAAATAATATTACATGCCTTTTGAATATAAGATACAGCAAAAAAGAAACAACATATAGTGAAGAGGTTTACATTAAGTTGCAGGAAGAACTCCCAATGTCAATGTAATGCTAGATAATACTACTGGATGTTTTTATTAATGTCTTACAACTTGGTCAATTTTCAGGTGAGCTAATATCTTATCTTTCTTCTGCAGTGCAAATAACATTCCTATGAATTGCTCATATACAAAAATCTCAATTTCATTTTTTGTTTCGTTATCTATTGTTATTATGGTTACCTATTGCTCTAATTTGTATTAGATATTAAAGATATTACTTTCTTATGCTGACCTGCAGTAAATCTATCAAAAGACATACTGCAAGAACAGGGTGAAAATCAATTCATGCTGAACATGTACCCAAATCCCTGTATGTTGAACCTTGTCATCATTGACCTTCTGCAAGCTTGTTTGCAGCCAAAAGCTGCCTAACTGGGCTGAAAACCCTTCAATAACACTTTTTATCTTCAAATTTCCAGCACCTCTTGTTTTCTTTCTTCTTTTTTGCAATATTTTTAGTTCTTCTACTTTGGGGACTGTCACTAAGGGGATGATGATATCACAGGAGACATTCAGCACTTCACAAGATTAGGTCTTTGGTTCTTGCCAAAATTTTGAGGGATTTGAAGACTCATAAAAAGAAAATAAAACTTCCTTCTCTGGTACTGGGCAAACACATAGCAAGCTGAGCTGTAGCTGCCGTAACATCTTCCTTTATGTAATTTCATTCTTATTCATCACTTACATTTTTTGGATCCTATCAGACACCATAAATGTCAAGATCACTGAGGTAGAGACTATTTTCTTGTTCAGTGCCTTGCAGAATCAGGTTCTGATTCCTGATTAGCTTGTACAAACCAGTGCACTATAATAATAACCACTGACAATAATAATAACAACAATGTAAAGGCACAAATTGTTTTCCATTTCAGAATTGTTCACATCCCATTATTGGTCAAATTTCTACAGGGCTCTTGTTTTAACTGAAGAAAATTAATTCAATTCTAGTGGACAAGTTGCACAAAAGAATGCATTCTTCGGGTATAAGGACTGAATAGCACAATGATATTTAAGACACAACTCTTACAAATTTTGCTCTGTGTAGTTTTTCTAGAAATGTCCCTATTTTAATGTTTGTTTGTTTGTTTTTTTTCAGTTAAAACTTCAGCTGAAAGTTAGGTCTTGAGTCACAGAGGTTATACATTAAGGAGTTTCACTCCCTGGTGAACCTGGATGCTTCATTCTGGTGGAAATCTCTGTCTTATAGACTGCAGGACAGACTGCATTGTGTAAAAGAAGCACTTTAGAAACAAGACTACAACTTTATAATGCAGTCAATTAAGAGTGGCAGAGAGCAGATGCTATGTATTCCGTGGTAAAGGAATACTCAAAGTATAAAGGTAAAGACTGGGTGCCAAGCCCTTCAAGGCACAAAGTGCAAAACCTGCCCTGTAGCAGTGTGTGCTGACATGCAAGGAATCCTCAGAAAGCCTGAGATATTCCTTGGGGTGATTGTGGGGACAATGACTGTGTCCAGGCCTCCTGGCACAGCTCCCACTGTGGTCTAAGTTAAGAGAAGCAATTCTGAGAGTGAAGTGAGTACACAGGACTCTCCATGCAGAAACTGCGATTCCAGTGGTGGTTTGTGCTCATTATATAGTGTGAGATCACAAATAGAAGTTTTCACACTTGCCCATCTGCCACCAACTGACTCTAAAGAGCTGGTGAATCATACACTTAAAAGAGGGCGAATTTTTCCCCGCTGCCATCGGAATGTGTTTTGAAATTAAATATGCACAGTACAAAAGCTGAATAACAAGGTTGTGCTGATCACATCAGACACTGTGTATAATGCTACAGACATGAAGGTCAGGGGTCTAGGCCAAGACCGTGGCCCTTAGTCATGGCATCAATGAAAGCTGATTCTTCCTTCCCCTTGGTGTCCCTTTCCATATCTGGAGACTATTAAAAGAAAGATTTCTTTGAGAGAAGGCAGGAGAATGATAAAAGAGGAGGGGGAGAGGGTTAAATAACATAAATATGGTGAAAAAATATTATTTTTGTGCTTGCATATGGTACTTTTTTTCTCTCTATCTATATGCATACATTTTCCATTTGCAATTTGTAATTATTGCTTTGGCTTTACAACGTATTCATCAGTGACACTGTGATCCTTTTGTTCTGCTGCATATTAAAATGGTTCGAAAGATAGATTCAAAAGGTCTCAGGTTCCTGAGAAGGAACATAATAGGGTGATGCATGGCAAGAGCAGTTTCTGCTTTCTGCAAAACAGGAATAAATAAGAAAGATATTGCATTATACATTGTTACAGTACTGCACTCTTTGTTAAAGTGTTAGACAAATTCTTATCCATTGCAAATACTAGTTCTTAACCTGATTTATGTCTTGAAATCACTTTTAAGGTTCCTCATACTTACGATGGAAATCAGGCAGGATTTATAAAACATTATAAGCACACTCTTTTTTTTTTTTTGCAAAAAGCAGAGTTAATATGATCATTTTGGTCATTCAAAAGAGAAAGGAAAGTAAAGGGGGAAAAAAAAAAGGATAAAGGAAAGTTTTTGTTTTTTTCATTCCCTCTTTAAAAGCAACTCTGCTTTTGGTGTGACTAATCTACATGAAGTATAACTGTATCCATTACCCATTGTAAGTTTGTGCAATATGTGACAGCTGTTTGACCCTGTCACTAAAGTCCCTCTTGCCATGGAAAAGAGACAGGAATATGCTGCAGTGAAGATAAAATAGCCTTTATTCACACCGCTGGACAGAATCAGACTCCTTGGTTCCCTGGTTGCCGGAGAGACTATGTATCCTATGAGTCTGTATATCATCGTGTCTTTCCAGCACCTGACCTGTGTAGCCCAGTTGTGGAAGCAACTGAGTACACTACAGCTGTCAAATCTTAGCTGCCCCAGGAATTATCTTTGCCGTGGGTATGCTACCTGATTCTCTAGAAATATGACTCCAGATCATCCAGGCTTAAGGTGAGATCCATCCATGTCACAGACGAGGAGGCAGCTAGAACATAGCTCTTATTGCGTGGGTTCTGCAATGCAATTGCCATTATCCCTGTCTTGTGTTCATATCCATCTGTATCAGCCTTGAGCACTGCTGGGAGAATAGTTAAGTATTCATCCAAAATCAGTGTTCAATAGCTGCTTTTAGATTTTTGACGTGAACACATAACAAAGCAATGCTTTGTCTGAATGACAGCTCAGCTTGCCTTCACACTACTATGTCTAGAACTGGAGGCAATACTGTTAAATCAGTGGGACATTGAAACTAATTTGTTTCATTAAGAAATATCAGCTGATGTTGCTTTCGACCCTTGTAACTTTGTACAGGACTGGGCTTAAAATTTAGCAACTTATTCCATACGAACTGGCCTGCCTGTAAGTGCCTCTGAATTGCACTGTAGAGACATGGCTTTAGGACTGCCAGTCCTCAGATTCTCATCCATAAATGAGATACAGTTTTCCTAATTCCATTTCTTGTTGACCCTATCGTAATAAAAGCAGTGACAGTATTTGATAAAGCACTCCATGTTACTCATTATTTCAAGAAATAATGAATATTCTGTCAGTTATTTGTTACTCCTTAACATGCAAAAACAAGTGATTCTTCCCTTCCCTTCATTTTCCAGACTCTACAAATCTGGAAGTGATAAAATCAAATAAAAACCTCAAAAAGTGTGCAAAGGAGGATGAGGAAAAGATGGGCTCAGCTGGTAAATGTAGATGTGCTGGTTAAAACACTGTAGACTGAAATATTTAAGCACATGCCACATTTTAACAACATGGATATCCTTGCCAACTTTAGGAGGAGACCTTTAACTTACTGTCTTCTTTGGGGTGTCTGAAGTTAAGAACCGTATTTATCATGTAGCATTCATGTTCAGGACAGTGAAAAGCAAGTGAAAAACATGTTTACTTCATTCCTCTTCTTTATGTCTCTTTGGAATATAGATGTTATGTAAAATTAATGTTGGCCAAATACCATTGACATTATGGATGGCAATTAGTCTTACCTCAGTTGCTAGTAACTTGCTGTTATTCACTTACATTGTGATTTTATTTCCTCCCCTTGGAAATTTGGACACATCTCTGAACTGAGCATTACTATTTTTTTTCAAAACATTATTTCTGTTACTCTCAATTGTACCTTTTTCTGCTTTTAGTAGAGCTAACTAGGAGAAAGATAACCTACCCAGTGTTCAGAGATGTGAAGCATATAAAAGCCAACTAACAAAAACACCTTCCTAACTTCCACCACCTCACCCTCTCTTGCTCACACATTCAACTTCTTTTACCTTTATCAGCCTTGCTTATATCTGGCCCTGAAACATGAACAGGAAACACAAATTGATAATAACCCTTCACCATTATGGCAAAAATAATAGCTTTTATGCTTACACTCAGCCAAATACATAGCCTGGAGAATGTGTAATTAGGTGGTTGCAATCATCTCAAACAAGCTCTTTCCTTCTGTCTCTTATAAGTTAGCAGATTGTCATATATTTGTATTTTAGAAGGATGTGTTTGAAGGAGGTTGGATATGCTGCTATTGTAGTGATATAGCTCAAATTTCTTGTAGCTACAAGGCTCTGTCTTGCACAAAGACCCCACTGTGACCTAGTTTTACTTCAATTCTGCTCAGCTCTTGATTTCAACAGGGAATTGGGAAAGGTTGCTGCCATTCACTGATGTTCATCAGCATCTCACCTCAGCGACTTCAAGAATTTGCTGGAAAGTGGGAGGCACTGCCTTTATGGTATCTTGCTTGTGAAAAAATTAGCTCCTCCTCCAACCCCTGGAGAATACACAGATTTTGCTGCTCAAAACATATCTGTTAACTGACAGAGGTGGAGATATGATACTGGAGCATAGCACATGGCCCATTTGAGTACTTGCTCTGTGGTTTGCTTTGTGCATACACCAAGGTCTGCATTCATTCTGCTCATGCCCTCAAGCAAGCAGCACTGAGCCTAAAGAAATATAAAGTTGATAGGCAGGGTATACTGAACAAAGCTTGTTTTGCTGATAGAACTACATCATGTCCCAAAATATTTTCAGAATAAGTGCATCTCTGCACTTCCTCTACCCTTTGTAAGTTTGCTGGTGGGTGAATGCTCATTCTCTCTATTTGCAGAATAACACTTTACCTGCTCCTTTGTGTGCTTGTGGTTAAGCAGTATCACTATGACTCACACAGCTCTTAACTATGGCTACAACTTCCTTGAATGTGTTGCTGTAATCCATCTATTTAGGATATGTCTTTAAGTTTCTTGGAAGAATTTCATGTTTGAAATAGTTTTCCATACTGGTGCACTGATAGATTTTAATTTGAGTAGATAAATACACACAAATATTGAGCAACCTTTCTTGTAAACCAAGTCGAAGCCCTTTCAAGGTCAGATAGGTGTACTAAGAATAAGAGATACTATAAAGATCTTTTAACATCTTTGAAAGAGTGCTCCTCTCAAAAGAGGCATTTCATATTTTGGTTGTAGGGCATTTACAATCTTGTTAAAGTATTGTCCCATGTACATGAGAGGGAAACTTCTGTTTACCGACATTCCACTATTGCTATGTAGGTCATTCAAGTTGTGGAGAGTAATAAGATCCACAGTCATTTGAGATGTGCATTTTGGGGTCTCCAGGAATCTTTGAAGATAAATCAGAGAAATAACAAACTGAGGGAGAAAATTCATGCCAATTTAACATTTTAACTGTTGGGCATGTGCAAAATAATCTGTTACAGTACAGTGGAATTCATGTGATTCAGTGGAAAAGAGCAAGAGGTAGAAGTAGGTCTCTCACTGTTAGTGGGAAGAACACAGTTCTTACAGCAGAAGGAAACAGAAATGCAACAGTACAACATGCAGAAGAACACATGAAGCTGCAATAAAAGAGCTGCCCCTGTTTGACCTTTTTGTAGTTTTGAAGATGGTCATCCTCATGTGCACAGACTTTTAAAACAATAAGCACAAGAAAACTGTAAAAGATGCTTATAATCACATGTTCTTCCTAGAGAAACTGCCATGAAAAGTTTTCCATTACTGATATTTGGAGAGGTTAGTGCTAGAAATGACAGTAGGATGAGTAATAAGTAAAAATATCTGCTCAGACTGATTCAACCCAATATGAATTATGACTGAGTCAATAATGAGTGTAGGATTAAGCATACCAGACTTGATTTTCCTCTCACTTACAACACTGAAAATTAAATTAATTCAATAAACTACATGCCACTAGTAAAAGTGGAAGCATCTACTTCTAGTCTGCAAGATCTATATTAAGAAAAAATTTTGGCTTTATGGTGGGGTTTCAAAAAATTGGGGTCAAATCACAACTTTTGTCTCAAGACATTAATCTCTATGCCCTGTCACAATCTTTCTAATTTGCATACACAATCTGCTCATATCCAAAGCACTCCAAGATAGGGACTTTTCTTGCTTAAAATTTGCTCACAATGCCCAGTACATCTGCACTGGGAGGTACAAATGTGGAATGTATCTATGTTACTGTGGGTATGAATTGAAGGGTTTGGAGGAATACAGCAGAATGAGTTTGAGTGCTCAATCTGTGTGTCACCTCGTTCAGTGCTTCTTGACTTAAGCATATGTATAACTTTGGTTTCTTACCGTCTTTTGGAGCCATTGACCTTTCATTTACTTTTGCTTTTTTATTTCAAGTATTTTTCCACCTGTATATTATCTCTTTCAGTTATGTAAAACGATTGCAAATTTTAAAGTTCAGTGATTGTCTGGGGGGTTTTAAGTTAAAAAAACCCCAAAAGTACACACCTCGATGTGTTGATAAGATGAATTTCAATGATAAGTTTGCTTACCTCCCAAATATCTGTTTTCCTTCTTATGATATTTTAGGACATAATTTTATACAAATATCTTCCTGTCCATTCTAGTGATTAGTCTCAGAGAGAAACTCATCAAGAGCTTCAAATTATGTGCATGAAAATAAATGGAGAAAGGTAACAGGTAGTGTACAAGCCTAGGTCGCCATTCAGTTCCTCCCTAAGCTGCACTCTTCCTGTGTGACCTTGGAGCATATCTCACTTCTTGCTATTCTGTAAAATCAAAGTAGAAACATTTCATGTTAGACTGAAGCATTGTGAGAGAGATAAACATCAAAGTCTGGGAGGTGCTCAAACACTGCAGAGATAGAGACAAGTACTGTACATAGAAAAAACTCCATTATATGACAGAAAACCCCAAACAACAGGGCTTTAATCACTAGTGTCCCACTTCAAATAAAGAGTTATCTTATCCCATTGTGTAGTTCTCATGAATGTCTATTTCAAAATAGCCCTGTTAGTGTGACCATCTGGAATCATTCAGTTGTACAGTACTACTCTGGGCACTAATTAATTTCTTAAGTCCTGAAAGCAAGAGCCTGAATCTTATGAAAATTTGATCAATCTAAGACCTGAAAGATCAGGTCACCTTGACTGATACCAAACTCAGCCAGGAGCTGGCTTGGTATCAAGTTGCCACGGCTTAAGAACTTACTAAACACCAACAAGGCTCTGAGACCTCTGTTCATATAGGTACTTTACCCATGGAAAAAATTAAAGGTAATATGTTCTACCTAAGCTGACTTTCAGTGAAAGCTAAGAGCATGCACACATTGATGAATCTTAAGAAGATAATATGGAAAGATCCCAATAATTAAACAGGTAGAATTTTATGTGTACAAAGGCTTTTTAGTCCCAGCATAGTTGCTAAACACTTCTTTCTGCTGCTGAAAAAATATGCTTGCATATTCATTCTCCTTTAACCATCTAAGCCATCAGATCGCTGATCCCTCATATTAAGCTAGGATCAAGAATCAAGATTCCTCAAAGCATTTGCATGCAGTCCAAGATCAACATCTCAGGACAGAAACTCTGCTACATTTAATTGCCTCTTAGCTGTGAAGTTAGTGGTGCCACATGAAAGTCACAATAGAAAGATGGGATTTGAAACAGTGAATATCCGCAACAGTAGTGTTCTTTGCTTCAGATGCAGCCCTGTTTAGTGAGACATCAAATAGGAATAAAGATCATTAGTAAGTTTGCATATAGACAGTGAAATACACTTATGGAATATTAAAATAAATAAACAACATAAATAATGATAATTTGAGCTAAAAGGCTGATCACAGCTGCATTCTCCTAAAAGAGCAAAGGGGGAGGGGGGAGTAAAAAAAAGGGGGGGGGGGGGGGGGGGAAGGAAAGATTAAGCAGTGTCACTTTGAAATGGCAAATACATTAGCATATTGCTGCTCCAATGAAACTTGGTAGAACAAACTTGATTGAAGGCTGGTCTAATTTGTGCCTAATGCTTAATCGAGAGCTTATGTTTTACCACAGTCCCTAAGACACTGCTTTATCTTCATAGTTTGAGCCAAGAAAATTCACATGTTCAAGTTGTCTGCAGGCTGTTTTTCCTCCCTTCCTTCCTTCCTTCCTTCCTTCCTTCCTTCCTTCCTTCCTTCCTTCCTTCCTTCCTTCCTTCCTTCCTTCCTTCCTTCCTTCCTTCCTTCCTTCCTTCCTTCCTTCCTTCCTTCCTTCCTTCCTTCCTTCCTTCCTTCCTTCCTTCCTGTCTCGGTCCGGAGAGGGAAGGAGACTAGTTCTTTTGAATATTCCCGTGCTGTGAAATTAATCGGCACAAACGAGGCCAAAATATCAACAGCTAGACTATTTATTACATAGAGAAAATGGAAATAAGAAGGGGAGAGGGAGAAGATAGAGAGGGAAAGAGAGAAGAGAGAGAGAGAAGAGGAAAGGAATCATATTACCACACCCCTCACCCACCCCAAGACAGTTTGAGTCTGTGGAGGAGAGGTGCTGCATGAGGTGCTGGGTTTGTGCTGAGGCTTTGGCTGGAGATGCGATGTGATCCCTCTGGGCAGCCTGGGTCTGTAGAGAAAGGGTGCTGAGGCTTTGGCCGGAGAACAGATGAGGTCCCTCTGGGCAGCATGGGTCAGCTCCATGAGTAGAGGACATGGAGAGAGGGTTCAGTCTGCTTCCTTCCTTCTCAGCGGCATGGTCCTCCTTCAGCGTTTTTCTCTCTGCGTTTTTCTTCCCTCCATTGCGGTTTTCTTCCTCTGTGGTTTTCTTTCCCCTGAGCCAGTAGTGGTCAAGTCTTTTATACAGTTTTTAGTCCTTAGGTATGTGTCCGAGCATTGTCCCTCAGGAATTCAGGAGCCAGGAAATCATAAGTATCCAGGTATCATTCCCCAGGAAGTCTTTCAGTGTATTCATGTGAGTTTGGACAGTGGTCTGGATGGAGTGGGGGGGGGGCCTCCGCCTCCTTCCTCTCCATCTCCCTGCCTACCCACTTATCACACATCAGGAAACAGGTGGAGAGTCCATTGACTCATCACCCTCCCTTCCTGGGGGTATCTGATAGCTGTCTTGAAGGCGTGATGGCTGGGTCCTTGGGTCATTGTTATAGGCCAGCTGCAGTCCAGTGTTATCACGAAGCAATCGCAAGGTGATTTGCATCCAGGATTGGTACTGTCTGGGCAAGCAGCAAGTGATTTTATCTTTGTTGAGTCACACCAGGAGTTTAGACTCTTACACCACCCCGTCAATCAAAGATAAAAGCAAGAAAGAAAGAAAGAAAAGAAAGGAAAGGAAAGAAGTTTTAAACAATTTTTTCAATAGACATAAGTTTTGGTTGGCTAATGGCACAAATCTGTTGTACACCATCATTAGACACAAATTGCATATTGGACACTACACAAGGTGAAAGATTAACAATACTAGCAAAATAGGACAAAACAGGTAATTACACAAGGTGAAAGCATCCTTGTTCCTCCTGGAAGCCAAGAGAACAAACCCATACCCCCCCCACCCCGTCAGTCCTTCAGTTTGGAATTGAAGTGAGAGCTTCCTTCCAGATCTGAATGTCTGCGGGGCTATGGAAAGTACAGTCCTTGAAGAGATGTCTTCTGCGATGCAAAACTTGAGAGGTCTTCTATATTGTAACAAGACAAGTCCTTCTGACAATACATCAGGTAGTCTTCAGCATTATAATTTAAATAACAGGTAATATTTAGCATTAGAACTTAAATAAGAAACACAACCTTAAAACATACAAAACTGGTATTTTCAGGTTCCCATACAGAGGTTCCCATACAGACACCCTCTCAGGTGATGTCCCTGAAAGAGTTCGCTTATTTACTTTGAATGGGCCTGTAAGTATCGTTGATTGTTTCAGGTTCTCTCAAAGCCAAGTTAAACACGAACAAAAGCTTTTCCCCGAACCAAGTACAATTTTTTTGGTGATCTTCTGACTCATGCTTCACCCCCGACTCACCACTGAGAAGTGAAGCCCTTAGTTGCCCTGGGGGGCATACCCCTCCCCTCACCAAATGGTTTCACAAAGAGAGGAGCAGTGGCCTCAGCCCTCTTTTTAGGCTCAGGCCAGCATTTCACAATGATTTCTAATTGCCTCGTGGGTACCCCATCAACCACTTCTTTTGGGATACCTTTCTTCTGACCCACCCCCCACCAATATTGCCGGGTATTCAAGTGTTCCCTGCCCCTAGCCAGGTGCCTACTAGGAATACGGCGCGACTGGCCCTGGGGGCTTGGTGGGTGAATCATTTTCACATGTCTCAAGCCTCTAGTTTGAGGTTTTTTACTTTCCTCAGGAATATCATACTGCCTGGCATAATCTAATAACTCCCTTCCCAAATCTTCCCATGTCCTGGAAGAAAGTGGGGTATTAGCTATTTCTTTTTGGAGCTCGATACCTCTTATTTTAAGCGAGTCAGGGAGACCCCTGATCAAAGGAGTCATTCTGTTTGCATCCACCAGAAGAGAAAGGGGGGATTCAAAATGATGTTTTAGTTCTCTTTCATAGATCATTTGCAGGCATGCAGCCTTTTGCACATTCTCCATTATCTGATTCATCCCTCCCTGCAGAACTACAGGTTCTCCTCTCTCCTTTGGATCAAACCCCCCTGCCCAATAGGCAGCTCGCTGGGTAAGGCTCCAGGGTCCACTCCTGTTTTTCGTGGTTAGAAAAACATTATCACCCCAATAGCCCATGGCTTCAGCTTCTGTTAACATAATCTGATCACCTCCAGTTTGTGAAACTCGCCACACATATTCCACCTCAGATTCCACAGCAGAGCGTGTAAATTCTTTACGAATTTTGGCCAGCACAGTGTAGGAGAAAGGTGCATCTTTAGTTGTGACAGTGGGGGTAGTTTCCCCATCCTCATATAAAACTTCAGTTTTAATGAGAGGTCTCACATGCACAGAAGCTTCCTTAGCTGTTGCCAATTCTGCCCGAGGGTACACAGGGGCAGACTCCAGGTAATTCACACCCTGTTTTGAGTCCAAATACAAATTTTGCCTCCTCTCCTTTTCCAATTGAATTTTAAGGTCTGCCACTACGTCTTTCAAAGTGGCAACATGGCTTTGTAGTGACGAAACTAAGTCCTGCAAAGAGGAAATAGTTTTATTCTCCTGCTCGTGCCATTCCTCTTTCTCCTTCACTGAAGCAGCTAAACAGGCGCCTAAAACCGCACAAATAAAACCTTTGCCTTTTCCGGCTTTTGCTCTTGCATCTTTCTGCAGGGCCACAATTCTATCAGCCACACTCTGGAAATTATGCCAATTTTCACGGGCCCAGTCAAGTACCGGTACAGATGGGCAGGCACCGTGAGCTTCTAAAAGGTTAAAAAGCCTCTCACTCCGGGCCATCTCTTTTGTTTCACAAGGCATTTCTTAATAGGGCACTAAGTTTCACAGGGAGTCGGATCAAAACACTGTTTGTACCAACAAAATCTTCCCTGGAAAACGTACACTTTTAAAAAGCTTACTCCAAACTAATCTTCTCCAGGAAAAATGCACAATAGATTTTTCAGGAGAGGTCACACACAAGAAAAAACAACCAATCTGGGCTTCTCAAGGAGGTAACACAATTTCCCTGAGAGAACCCACACTTGCAAAAGCTTCTCGGCTTTTGTACCTCAAATTTTCTGTTACACCGGGACAAGAAACCCTATGTTTCTCAGGGAAGAGTCACTCTGTTTCCCTGAGAGAACACACACTTTACAAATATCACCAAAACTGGGTTTACCAAAACAGGGTACTGAGAATCCTCGGGGAGGCCACACTATAAAATCAACGTTTGTACCCCAGTTAATCTTCCCCGGGAAAGCACACACATGTAAAGCAGGGTACAGAGGATTCTCAAGGAGGTCACACTATAAATTCAACATTTGTACCCCAGATAATCTTCCTCGAGAAAGCACACACATAGAAAGCTTTTGAGAACTCCCACACAGTCTCTCTGAAAATTTCGCTTCGTCCTTCTCCGGCCACTTCCCTCGCGGGAGAGTGAAAACGCGAATCTGGACTCCGCACTCACTTCGTACTCAGAGTACGTCTCAGACACACACACACATCTCGGGGTTCTCAGAAATACAGGAGTTTTGCTGTGATACTTTCACTGCACGGGAATCCTGCCGACTACGCCAATTAAATGTCTCGGTCCGGAGAGGGAAGGAGACTAGTTCTTTTGAATATTCCCGTGCTGTGAAATTAATCGGCACAAACGAGGCCAAAATATCAACAGCTAGACTATTTATTACATAGAGAAAATGGAAATAAGAAGGGGAGAGGGAGAAGATAGAGAGGGAAAGAGAGAAGAGAGAGAGAGAAGAGGAAAGGAATCATATTACCACACCCCTCACCCACCCCAAGACAGTTTGAGTCTGTGGAGGAGAGGTGCTGCATGAGGTGCTGGGTTTGTGCTGAGGCTTTGGCTGGAGATGCGATGTGATCCCTCTGGGCAGCCTGGGTCTGTAGAGAAAGGGTGCTGAGGCTTTGGCCGGAGAACAGATGAGGTCCCTCTGGGCAGCATGGGTCAGCTCCATGAGTAGAGGACATGGAGAGAGGGTTCAGTCTGCTTCCTTCCTTCTCAGCGGCATGGTCCTCCTTCAGCGTTTTTCTCTCTGCGTTTTTCTTCCCTCCATTGCGGTTTTCTTCCTCTGTGGTTTTCTTTCCCCTGAGCCAGTAGTGGTCAAGTCTTTTATACAGTTTTTAGTCCTTAGGTATGTGTCCGAGCATTGTCCCTCAGGAATTCAGGAGCCAGGAAATCATAAGTATCCAGGTATCATTCCCCAGGAAGTCTTTCTGTGTATTCATGTGAGTTTGGACAGTGGTCTGGATGGAGTGGGGGGGGGGCCTCCGCCTCCTTCCTCTCCATCTCCCTGCCTACCCACTTATCACACATCAGGAAACAGGTGGAGAGTCCATTGACTCATCACCCTCCCTTCCTGGGGGTATCTGATAGCTGTCTTGAAGGCGTGATGGCTGGGTCCTTGGGTCATTGTTATAGGCCAGCTGCAGTCCAGTGTTATCACGAAGCAATCGCAAGGTGATTTGCATCCAGGATTGGTACTGTCTGGGCAAGCAGCAAGTGATTTTATCTTTGTTGAGTCACACCAGGAGTTTAGACTCTTACACTTCCTTTCCTCCTTTGCTTCTTTCCTTCTTTCCTTCTTTCCTTCTTTCCTTCTTTCCCTCTTTCTTCTTTTTTTTTTTACCTTTTTCATCCCATCTTTCTCCCTCTCCACATCTCTATCCTGGCTCAGTTGACAAACCTGTTAATCCCTAGTCAAGGGTATACACGCAACACCAATGAAAGAAAGCAAATGTGAAAGAAAAAGAGCAGAACTCTACTGATCAACACTAGCACTAGTGTTTTCTTTCTGGTTTCATCTCGTATTCAGCAAAATTCTTTGCATGCATATATCTCCAAACAATGTGACAAGATGCAGCTTTGATACATCTACTTCATTGTAAACTTGGTCCAATAGCTAGAAGTGGCCACTGCTTCGTTCACGAAATAACATCAGAAAGATAGGGCTGTTTCAGGAGCAAAGTTTCAAGATTCCCATGGTCTGCTGTTAAGAGAAATTTTATTGTGAGACATTAGGTTTCAGTCAGTCAATTCTTATTTGTGTTTTGTAAAAGATTCTTTTAAATGGTTATCAGTATTTCAGTAATGTAATGGGGAAGGAAACAGATATCAGAAATATCTTTGAAAGTACCTCTGTAACTCTGCCTATAAATTAAGCAATTAAATATGTAAGATCTATAGTTAGACACCTACAGACTCAACTGAATAAACAACACTCTAATAGGGTGAATTAAATCTACACAACAGTGGAACTCATACCAGCATGTGAGATTGAAGATACCAATCAGTATATTCTATTGCTTGAATATGATAGTGTTTTGAAAATTTAACCCACTGCTTGTTTATGGCTATTTATCCCTTCCCTTCCTCTCACCCCCACTCCACCCCACCCCCTCCCAAATTATTTCATTCCTCTGAAATGTGACTTAGCATGGAATATTGAATCTCTTCATTTCAGGGCATGCACAGTGTTTACCTGTAGCTCATATGCTACTGTATCTTAATGGGATCTTGAAGGAGGGTTCAAGGTTATTTAGTTTCCATGCTTAATTCATTCTTGAAGAGGTTTAGAGACTGACAGCATGCTAATGTTTGATAATCATTACCATAAGCTAAGGAGAGAATCAATGATCACCTAATACTTCTGTTAGTTTTAGAAGCAGATCCCGTGACTATAAAGTCAAGGTCATTAATCAGCCCAAAGTATGATCTACGTAAGACAAACTACATTCTTTCAGCCATAAAACATGGCTCCTGTTCATGCATGTTATCTTTCAATTTACTTTTTATGCAGATTTACCTAGCTCTGTGATCTCAGATCAGTATTCTGGCTTGCAACAAGGTTTTAAACTCTTCCAGCCTCTTTTCAGGTTTCGCCATTTTCATCTGGATTTGAAAATGCTGCTGGGTGAGGCTGCAGCTAGAAGGTGGCACATACTGATCAGGGAGGGGGAAATCCCTGTCTATATGACACAAAGAACAGCCATTTGCTGGAAGAAATCCTGTTCAGGAAAGACCATTGATGAAAATCGATTTACTAGAACTACGATTTACATAATTTTATATTGTTTATATTACTTTTTGTACTATTTATGTTAAGAAATTATATAGACAATAAATAACATTTTTTTCTATTATACTATCAGTCACAGTTATGCCTACAATTGTTTCATACTTTAACTGTATATTTCCAGTCCAAAAACAAGTCTCTGTCCTAAACTGTTTACAGCTCTGAATAGAGCACTGGATATCTAGATCATTCAATAAAATAAGTAACACGAAGCAATGTATTTCAAAGTATACCTGCAGTGGGCTGCATTATTAGTATCCTTTAAAAACAAACAAACAAACAAACAAACAAACAAACAAACAAACAAACAAACAAAAACAACAACAACAAAAAAAACCACAACTGAGACACAAGTGATCATAAAACTGATATTTTCACAGGCTTTCATTAATCTGGGTCTGGGATTATGCCATCTTCTTATAACTGACCAATTACTTTCTCAGTGCTGTTGCTTCTCTGTCACTTTTAGCCAGCAGCCCATGTTTCTGCTGCTTAAGGTGTTGAAGTTACACTCAAGTGAGAAATGATTATGTATGTACACCCAGTTTACTATTTCTCCCTTTCAGTTTAACTGGATTGGGAAAGTCTCTTGACATGCACCTTGTGCTTTAATCACAGGAACATCCTTAACTAGAGTCAAATTCTGACACTTACTTAGATCTCTTGTGGAATAAGGTGGTCTTCAGTGAGAGTGACAGTGGCAAAATCTGGTCCTTGATAAATGAAAGGTAATGCTGAGCACCTTTCTAGGACTTTGATGAGAATGCACAGTAACTATCTTGCCTGAAACTCTGAAACTTTCCTGCCTTTCCTTATGAAAGTAAAGTATTTCTAAATATGTTCTCTTGATATTTTTTATTTTAAAAATCAGTAAATAATGAATTTTGGGTTTATTCTTATTTGAATAACATTTTTTTTTAAAGTATTCACATTCCTGATAATCATTGGTTGAGATTTTCAAAGCTGCAGGAGCACCGAAGGAGTGAAATTGAAAATATCATCTTCCATTCATTCACTCGCATGGCACTCAGCATTTCTGCACTTCTCACAACAGTTGCTCTTCCTACCCATAGGTTTGAATCATGTAGCTTTCTATATTATAACACCATGTTCTCTAAGAAATGACATCTTCATTGGGTTTTGTCTGTTTATGTGTTTCCCAGAACACCCCTTACCATATTTCTTTTCACCATCGGAATAAACTTCTGATAACAGGACTGATTCTTTTGTCAACACATATGATTTACTAGTGCATCTCAAATAATGCTAAGAGCTTACAGAATTTCTACAAGGCATAATGGAAGGTCGTTCGTATTCTGTTTTGTTTTGTTTTTTTAACCTTTTAGAGCAATTACGTTGATTCAGAGTGAAAATAAGGTAAATATTTTTAAGACAAAGAAATATTGTCATTCATCAATTATAGAATTCAAAATTCCACATTTCAATTTGCCCAGATCTATAGTTAGTATTACGCATCCCTTCTGCTGAAGCAGTCACTGCAGATAGCTCAGAAGCTCATCACTCCTTAGCTGAAGCTGACAGTTTATCCATTTTAAGACTGTATGTCACCAATGAACCTTCACTTGTAAAAAGTAACCTTAGTAATTGCATAAGCTCTTAATGGGTGTTCTGGCTACAAGATATTGAAAGCAATGAAAGTTCCCAAGACTACACAAAAAAGAATCAGCGGAGATGCTGCAGTGATTGTTCATACACTGGGAAGAAATTCTTCCCAGTGGAAAGAAGGCATAAGGGGCCAAAACTGTAATGAAGACATGGAGTTATAACAGGAATAAATTTAGATCCATGAGTTTAGATGAGCAGCCTGGACAAAATGGTACGTGACAGCTCTTCAGAGACAGGTTTTCCTCTGAGTCTGTACTGCCACTTTAGCACTACATGTTTTTCTTAGCCCTAATCATATGCAGTGCAAGAAAGAAAAGAAACTCAGATGCTTCTAAATCTTGAAAAAGAGAGTAGATTTAGAGATTCAGATGAATGGGCAAATAGTTGGATGGACAGAGAGTAGAGCCCCACCAAATAAACTCACAATTTGGGCTTGCCAATTTTCAGATCATTTTCTCAATGGCTTAAAGAGAAGTATGCAGTCCTAACACCTGGAAAAATCAGGCTCAATATCATGATGTTCTGATATTGGCCAAATCTCTCCTTTTCTGGAAAAGAAATAATAAAAAATCAATCCCCATGTAAAGAAAAGTTTTCCCATTATCCCATTACATCAAGACACCAGGATAAACACAGTTGTTAAATATAAGAACTTTACTGTAATAATTAGCATGTCATCAGAGGCTTCTGGGTTTTCCAAACATCTTTCTACTAGCATTTTTACTATGCATTTATTTTTTATGCAACAAAAGTTTCACCTCTGCATATTCTTTCAATAATCAAAAGCCACTAATATAAATACAACTTTTCAGATTGTCTAAGATGTTTTTTGGTTTTTCATCTGCAAGTGTTCACATATGAAGTTAAATTCAAGGTAGAAATTTAGACATCTGTCCTCTAAATACCAGATGCTGGTGCAAATAAGGTGATAGAGAAACAACTACGTTGATTTACCCTTGTGATTTGTTTTTGGGAACAAAAATGTTTCTATACCTTTAATATATGCAAACTGCATGAACATGGAGCACAGGCTTGAGTTCTTTGAAAAAAAAAAAATCCCCTTAAACTGAAAGATAACCTCCATTTGGAGGTATTTGGATAAAGTAGCAAAATTAATGGATGAAGAGAAAGTGGCAGATGCAATGCATTTGTATTTTAGAAAAGCATTTGATATAATGTCTGACAAAACCTTGCTTGAAAACTTCATTGAAGTTGTTATGGAGAACAACAGTGTTATGCAGATTGAAAACAAACATTAATGGATAAATAGGTAAGCAATCTGCAAAGAAAGGGTAGTGATGAACCACAATGTAATGATTGAAGAGTGGTGCCTACTGGGGCACCAAAGGGATCAGCCTTTCTTCTTAACTAACATCTTTATTAACAAACTCAAATAGAGAGTAAGTAACATACTGACAGAATTAGTGGATGATGTTAAATGTGCAGGAGATGTAAAGCAGAGGTATGAAGACAGTAAAAATAAGACATTTCAGTAATTTCAAAACGGCACTATGACATGATAAAATAAATACCTCAAGGGAATAATCTGTGGGATAGAAGATCTTCTGAGATATGATCCAGAAGGAAAATGTAGGAGTAGTGGTTGACAATTAAAAATGAATATGCAAACAAGGACCAAGTCAAGTGTGGGCCAATGATGCAGAAAAATAATTTCACAGGATATGATATAATGAGGTTATAATAATTTCTTACATAACTCTGGTCTTTCATAGAAGTGTAATTACTGATTTCTGGCCAGGACAATTGATGGGTGAGCACAGTATTGGAGTAATAAATAAATAAATGATCAAAAGGGAGCTACATGGGGAAAATAATGGGAAAGGCTAAACATAAATTACAATTCTGCACACAGTTCATGAACACAAGGTACATTTTAAAGATTAAACTGAAAATAACAGAAATTCTGAAAAGAAGATGTGAGTTGAACAAGAAAGAACCTTATTTATGTTCAAGTATGACTAACAAAATTGTTGTCATAGGAGAGATGGAGCAAACTTGCATGGTGGTTCTGACAGTAGTATTTCTGATAGTGTTTGACGTCCTTTTAGATTGCAGAAAATGTTTTCTGACCTGACATATGTCCAATAGTTCAGTTACACTCCACACACTTGATGCACCTGACTTCAACCACCAGTAGGGTTGAAACTTTCAAGGTTGGTAAGCTACATTGATTTACAGCATATTCAGACAGGAGCCCTGTCTTCCCTAAGGCTTTGCTTAATGATAGAAAAGCAGAGGGGGAAAACCGGAATGGAAGATCTGGAAACTCTAGGTATCTTCTAGGGAGATCATGTAGCTCAAATGCCCAGGGTAGGGCTTGGAACTATGATTTATGTCTCCCTGTGCCAGCTTTGATGAATTTGGTGCAACATTACATTGCAAAGGGCGTCTGGGAAATTCTCTGACTCTCATGTGAGGTGTCAACATGTATGTAGAGGTGTTATGTAAAGTCTAGTACAACTATGTTAATCAGACGTATCGAGTGACAAGCTGCTCACAAAGTCTTGGAACCCGAGATCATTGCACATGGAAATGCACCTGGATTAAGAAGGAGACAATCTCTGCACAGGGTGAGAGGGGGCAGAAATTGTTCTCCTCCAGCAGGTGCTTCACTAGCTGAATGGCTGCCCAGTGAGCATTGGCTAGAGCTTTTTGCAGTCAGCTGTGGAGCATTGGCAAAGGTAACAAGCTGGGGGCTGCATGAACATACCACTATGGCAAGTGTTCTGAGAGGCATGGCACATCAGAAAAAAAAAAATTATTCCTTCTGTGCAGGAGAAGCTGGATCTTCTGGGAAACAGAAAAAGTAGAGGTACAATGTGGCGTCATATGTGTGACATCAGCATTTATGAGGAGGGAATGAGCCTTTTTTTCCATGTTTCAGTAGAAAGGGCCACGTGTATGTGCCTTCTAGGCACTGCTGCTGCAGCCATATAATCCTCTGGGACTCTGAGGGCAAAAGAAGATTGGTATTATGACAGATTTACACAAAAATGATAGCAATGGTAATGTTTGTAGTCTGTGAGCAAAGTTCAGTTTTGTACAGACGCCGTTATGTACAACTTGGCAGAGGATACTGTAGAGGCGGCAAGGCATTTCCTTTCTGCTTCTGCCTGGGATCATGTCTTAAGCTGTAATCCTCCCCTGATCTGATGCATAGGGTTTTCAGATCACTGCATATACACCAGATGAGAATAGATCTTGTACCATCTCAGAAAGATAAGAGTCTACCAGAAAATCAACATTCAAAACATCCATAAATTGTGCAAGAACTACATGAACAATATATGATATTTCTACAGTTCTTCTTTCTTACCAAAGATTCCTAGGGCATTTTATTCCCTCATCTGACACTGAAATGCAGCCACCTCTGGGGTGGAAGCCAGCAGCCATTCAGCATCAGGGACAGTGCCATATTTAAACAAGATAAATGCACAGAAGAAAGACCATCTGTTAGCATGCCAGTCAATTTGTAGATACAAGTAGATCCATAGCAAGTTGTGACAAACTCATGTGCCAAAGCCCCCTCCAATATTGCTAGCAGAATACTGCAAGCATAAGGAAGTAATTTGTGTACACCCTAGTGGTGCTCTCAGCCTGCCTGGAAGGACTCTTTGCACTCTGTGGTATCACCATTCCTCTCTGGGACAAGGGACTGAGCAGATCTGATGTTATCAGTTAATGTCCCACCTATATAAGGGCATGAAGGTAGGCATGACGACACTTTTTTTTTTTTCCTCAGCTCTAGTCAGTGGCTTTTGCCAAAGTCTTGAGCCAAAGCTCTGGATGAGGAGTGCCCAGAAAAGTTTGGCTCTAAAACTGAGCTGAGGGATCTCTAAGTGCCAAGTTGTAGAAGCCTCATGGAGTCTCCATGGCCAAAACTGTGGAAAAGGAAATTTGCTCTGAATAGAACCCTTATAGATCAAACATTCAGAGTAGACTAAACATCTTTGACAATGAGTTTAAGATTTCATGGCAAGGCAATTTTGCTCAGTAATTTGTTCAGATATAAATGCTTTTAGCTCTGTAAGTTCATTTCTCACTAAACTATTTTTCAGGACAGTTATTTGAACATAATAAGGCATCCAAGCCTCAACTACAGCAAGACCCTTGCAACACAAGTGCATGTGTCATAATACCTTATTTTCTGGCACAGAGTTTTAATCAAATTTACTAAAAGATGGACTGTAATAGAGATTTTATAATAATGTATGCTAAAAGCATTCTTACATAATAACTTAGAAGTAGGGAGTGAGAAGTTGATAGCATGTGCCAGCATACAATATGCTATAAAGGATCAACTAAACTATTGGGAAGCCCACACAGGTCTCTACTACCCTCAGTGTTTGTGAGTCATTATGGTCTTATTTGTTTCTCTGATAAATTCAGTAAACTGGGGTGCAGTATATCACGCAGCGATGTCGTATATCTTTCCATTCTCTAATAGGAACATAAAACAACCATTGATTGCAAACAGGCTCTTTTAAAGATTCACTACACTGTTTGGCATTTCCAAATGTTTTTATGTTGGCAATCTATTACAATAACTCATATGGGATCAAAATGCATGTAACTTATTCCAAAGTATTCCACATGCTAATTAAGCAAACAGAAGTGCTCTCTTCCCTACTTCCCCCATCACTTCTCTTTATGTATCATTCCAAACCCTCTTCTCCCACCCCCAGCACTCATATTCCTGTTCATTGACTTTCCTGTTACTTTCTCTGTCTTTTCATATATCTAAAATATTAAAATGTAGCAAGGTATTGAGTCACTTTTTATCTCTCCAAGGAGGAGAGAGGAAGATGACGCATTGTGTACTGATCTTACTAAGAAAAGTATGGTAGATGTGAAGATATTTTTGTTTTTATTTAATCTTTATCAAAATTATGTTGCATAAGTCCTCTCCTCAGCATTCTCTGAAAAATAGAAAGACAAGCAAAGCAAAGGCAGGTGAAAGAAGCACTAACAATTATAGCGATTACATTTTCCTAGTTCAGTTAAGGGAAGTGCTTGAATAGAGTCATGTGAAAGAAAAAAAAAATTTATATGCATTAATATCAAGCAAAATAAACTTTAGTATGATGTCCATATATGTAATTCCTGTTAATATTACTCATCCACGTAAAACAAGGGAACAACAGACCTATCAGAATTAATTACGTCTTCAAATTTGAAGCCAGGCCTACAGTCTACCATTAGCGTGTTTGTGGCTTATGACTTTTTACAGAGGGTAGGTGCTAATAATATCTTCACAGAATAAGAATGAGGGGTGATCCCTGAACTGATGTTTTGCAATACACACTCTGCACAGGGAGAGTATCTATCCCTATGACTCTCCCTCACTGTAGGATTTAGGGGCCTTCTCAAAAGACTTTCACTCTGAACTGGTCACTCGTTTAAGCACCGGTGGGGCTTTGCACCTATGATGCTTTCTGGAAGGAAACTGCAGTGAGGAAAAGGACAAAGAGTGGAATTTGGCACATGTGAAGTGCTGGGGCTGGGGCCAAGAAATCACTCCTGCTGAGGAATTTTCAAAGAAGTTCACCTGGGTGAAAATGGGTTTTGAGGCACAAATTGTTCACACCCCAACTTGTGGCTATAATCACTTGTGCCAGAGGAACAGCCAAAACCAGCTGCTCTGTGTTGTCTCATTAGATCTGCCATTTTACACACAGCAGCCAAAGACAAAACAGGCAGTTGCTTGGCAGAAGCCTGGGGCTGCTTGGCACCACAGCAGAATTAAGCTCTCAGCTTCAACTGTGGCCAACCCTAGGCACAGAGAGAAGGAGAAAGAGAAGACAAGGAGGAGAAGGAGGAGGAGGCAGAGGAGGAGGAGGAGGTAGTCCACAGCCAGTGCCAAGCTTGATTATAGTAACAAGATTTACAGGTTGTAGGTTAGTTTTATAAGCAGGTAACAACACCTGCAATAATGGAGAAAAACAAGCTCTCCGCAGTGCTGTGAGGTATGGAGGGCTATAAGTGAAGCAATCATGTCATATCCATGCTGTTCTCAATTCTGTCAGTGGGGTCCCATTTCTGGGTGTTTTTGTGAAAACAGAGGGCTAGCAAGCCAGATTTCCATTGATTCATAGAATAGCAAAGGACTGTCTGGCATTATTGAAAGATTATCTACAATCATCTCAAGCTCCAACTCAGTCACCTACCACAAGTAAGTTCTGTAGTGAGAATACATTTGCTTTTGTTGTGACTCTCTTATAATGTATTTCCTTAAAATAACCATTGCAAATGATTGAGGCAGTTTAAAAGGGAGGCTTTATTCTTGTATGAGTAGTCTTTGTTGCAGTGAGTTATAAATGTGGAATCACAGTAAAGAGGGCTGGTTATGAATTTTGCACTTTAAGATGATAAGGTACCACATTATTTATACAACATAACTTTAGTAGTCTCCTAATTATCTATTTTGGAAGTGATGATATTAATAATTTCAAAATAATATCTCATCACTCACAATGGCAATAGTTGTGGCTCCTCAAAGAGAAGTCACAAAAATCCAAACCCTATTAAAGGAAATAAATTCTTGTTAAAGAAATTGGAGTTTCAGACTTTTTCTTTACTGCTTTAGCTTCTTCTTCCCCCCTCTCCTCCCGCAGGCCATTGTTAGTGATCATAAGACCATTCACAACTTCCGAGCATTCTGGGTAGCATGAGAATGAAGAGCTCAAATAGTTGCATTTGGATGCCTCAAGTTTATCAAAATTATATTCCCCCAAGATTTTTACTTGTATATTGGGCTCCATTGTGGCAAATGTCTCAGTATCTCCCACATGAAAGAGTAGACTTTGCAGTAGAACTGGCACACCCAGGACAGTGATTCTGGATGCCAGCCAGTTCCACTGGGAACAGTGTGTTTGGTTCAATCTCCTTGCCTGCACAGGGAAGACTTAAATTCTCAAATCTACCTATTGTTTGCCCAGTCAGTTCACATTTTTCCAATGCAGATTTTATAGTCCGATGTACTAAACTTAAGTGTGTTCTTGGCCTTCATCAGTCACCCTAGGACACTGCAACTACCTAAGTCTTAACTTCAGAGATGAATATTGAAGCATATTTTCCAAGACCTTCCTGAAGCCTTCAGGACTAGCATTTTGACTGAACTGAGTTGAATAAAATAAGTAAGTAAAAATTTAACTCTCAGCTGTGCTTTGGGAAAAATCTCTTGAAAAATCTGTACTAGAACTGGATGGGCCAAACTACTGAATGCCCACACTGTATCCTGAAACTTCTGAGAAGAAAATATGGGCTTCTGAGTACTTTGCCAAATCACTGGTGGCTGTGCTTGGGGAGCACATGTTTATACAAGAAATTATGAAAAGTATACAATGCTGTCTGCAAGAAATAATCCCTCAAGGGTGCAGGTTGCGTTATGAGAGAGAAGCTAAAAGGGAGTTGTAGTTTGCAGAATGTATCCTTAATTTTACACTACACCTTCGAATCTTTTGAGGTTTTGGTAGTTCCTCATTCTTACATGAAAATATATTCAAAACTTACTCTTCTTAAGATATTTAATTTTATTTCCAGCACTGAGCGGGGAAGAAAAAGGAAAAAAAAAAGAAAAGGGAAAAAAAGAAAAGTGAAATATATCCATGTCCAAACTAAAATCCTCATAGTGAAGGCAAATCTGGGACACTCCAAACAATGTCAAATATTAAAAACTTAAGAAAGTGTTTTCCTTCATAGTTTTAAGGTTGGGGGTTGTTTGTTTGTTTGCTTCTTCATTACAACATGAAACTAACTCTTCAAACTAACCACACAGGATTTCAGGCTGAAACAGCATACTCCAAGCACCTCATCAGAATTGGATGAAAATCTACATACCCCTTACAGGTACAAAAAGTAACATCACTACTTCAGAAAGTATGTAAGCCATACATTATAAACCTATATTCCAAAGTATGCATTCCACATGGAGAGAGAGAACATATAGGAAGTAGAAGCATTGTCAGGGTAGTGTAACACGACCCTCTTCGCTGCCATTCCCATCTCCTGCATCAGTGTGGATGTAATTCTTCTCATGCATTATTGATAGGCCCAAAAGCCTGCCAAGCTAGCCTGCTTTTTTTGTGACAGACAAAGAAGGGTACATGGATGGCACCTCTCGCAGCTCAGGGCTCTACTTTCATTAAGAATATTTTCTACCCATTCTCCAAGGGCACCCTCTGTCAGAGACTGACACACAATAAAAAAAATATGGCTTTGAAGTCCAGTGAATAGAAACGAAATGAATTAGCGTTCAGGTGTTCGTGCAACCTGATTATAAAGGCCGAATTCAGTGGTGTCCTTCACACTTTTTCACTTGTCCTCACATAATCTCAATGTATCTTTTAGGCCCTCTGCCTTTCTAGTCACTCTCCCCACCCCCCTGCCAATCCCTTTATTTCCTAATGCTTGCAGGTCCTCCAGGAAGACACAAGCACTTACAGTTGTTGAGTGATTAAATATTTATAATCAGGGCAATGAGTGAGGTGTTGAATAATAAATGCTAAGGTTGAGGCAGCCTTAGATAATTTCTGCAGATTTCTTCATTCAGACTCTTTGATTCTAAGGCAAAAGCCTTTTAATTAACAAAAACTTTTTCTCTTCTCTTCTCTTCTCTTCTCTTCTCTTCTCTTCTCTTCTCTTCTCTTCTCTTCTCTTCTCTTCTCTTCTCTTCTCTTCTCTTCTCTTCTCTTCTCTTCTCTTCTCTTCTCTTCTCTTCTCTTCTCTTCTCTTCTCTTCTCTTCTCTTCTCTTCTCGTCTCTTCTCTTCTCTTCTCTTCTTCTCCTCTTCTTCCACTAAAACTATTAGCAGCTGTGATAGACAATAGTCCTTTATCTTTTGATCATGAACCTTAACCCTGGTTGTTGCTTGATGACATTTAGATCTTTATATATATATATAAAAGCATACATAAAAATATTTACCCACATTCATTCAAAATCCTATACATCAACCAGTATTTAGTCAAGAAATGAAAGTCTGTAATAAATGGTCAGTCAGCTATTAGTTACAATTTCATATGTTTTGATGGGGACAATGAGTGACTTCGAAAAAGCTTCTTTATAGAGTTGTAATTGTACATAGCACTGTACTTTACAGAAGAGCTAGATTGTCCTCAGGCTCCTCTTGATTTTAACTTGCAATTAATTTAGTCTTTTGTATCTCTCTTTGCCCTCTTTAATTTCTTAACCAGTGGCATTGAAGATGGATTCTTTTATTTTTTTTTTTTCTTAAAGGAGCCTCTTTTAAGAAAAATGCTCTGTCTTGTGGAGTTGTGAGAATTTCAGTTTCTTATATAGAAATATTTCAGACACAAGTGGTATGGATAAAAAGACTGTAAAAGTTGTTTCGTGAGATCAGAGGTCCTGTAGCAACCAAGGATTGTTTTCCTTCCCTTATTCACTTGAGTTACATTCACTCTCTTGACTATGCAAGAAGCTGATTTGTCACTTCTGAATGCTGTATTTCACTAAGAACTGCTGGTATAACACAGACAATGTGAAATACAGGGCAATATCTCCTGTGAGCCAGGGTTTGGAGAGACCAACACGAAGCTACCAAAAGTAGGAAAAATGTGTTCAGCAGTAGTATTTTGAGAAACCGTAAAAACACTTCTGACAGTTATGAGCTTTGAAGTATTTCAGTGTCAAAGATAGCTTAGCCTAGAGCATAAAACTAACAGAGAAGCATTGGGAACCCCATGGTCTGTCTCCAGTCATGTCACTGTGATGGCTGTATCACTAACTCTTCTCAAAATCGATGTTACCATATTTCTCCATTTAACAACACAGTTTTGAAAATTGCTAAATAAATGTTCTACAGTATTCTGAGAAATGAACTGGAAAACATTCAAAGTACAAAGGAGCATAAAGTTTTCTCTTTGATACTCCTTCCCTCTCACACTTCTCATTCCTTCATGGTGGGCTCCTTCCAGCAGGCCACATCTCCTTCAGAAAACATCCAGCTTCTCTGCCATGGTCCTTGTCACAGGCTTCACTGTGGATACCTGCTCTACCACAGAGTACCTTGTCCTTCTCCTAACCTTGTTGTTCCCTCCACCAGCTTGGCTAATGGGTGCAGCTGTGTCCTGTGGTGAGGCCACTTGAAGTGGCTGGAACCAGCATGACAGAGCACACAGGATTGTGCTCGACAGGGCAGGGTGTAGTTAGAGGCTTAATGGTGTTCTCTAGCAGTCAGTTCCAGGTCCAGTCTTGTTGAACATATTCATCAACAAAGTAGATGAAGGAACAGAGTGTACTCTCAGCAAGTTTGCTGATGATGAAAAACTGGAAGGAGCGGCTGACATGCCATAAGACTGTGCTGCAATCCAGCAAGACCTGGACAAGCTAGAGTGTTGGGCAGAGATGAAACTCATGAAGTTCAACCAGGACAAGAGTCCTGCACATGAGGATGAATAACCCCATGCATCAATACAGGTTAGGGGTTGAGCTGCTGGAAAGCAGCTCTGTGGAGAAGGGTCTGAGAGTGCCAGTGAACAACAAGCAATGTACCCTCATGCCCAAGAAGGTCATTAAGAAGAAGGGTGTGGCCAGCAGGTCAATGAATGTTCTCCTCCCCTTCTACTCTGCACCCAGGAGGCTGCATCTGGCAGCATTTCTGGACTCCCAAGTTCCAGAGGGACAGAGATATCTACTGGAGGTCCAATGGGAGTCCACAAGGATGATAAGGGAACAGGAGCATCTCTCTTACGAGGCGAGATTGGGGCTCTTTAGCCTATAAAACAGAAGGATGAGAGGGGGTCTTATAAATGCTTATAAATATCTAACAGGTGGGGGTCAAGAGTATGGGGATGGACTCTTTTCAGTGGTACTCAGTGATAGGACAAGGGTCAATGAGTACAAAAAGAACACAGAAGATTCACTTGAACTTAGGGGAAAACTTCATTACTTTGAGGATGACAGAGCACTGGAACAGGTTACCCAGAAAGGTTGTGGAGTATGCTTCCCTGGAGACTTTCAAAACACTCCTGGACATGTTCCTGTGCAACATGATCTAAGAGAACCTGTGCCAGCAGGAGGGTAGGACTAGGTGATCTACAGAGGTCCCTACAATCACTACCATTCCGTGATTCTGTGTTTCTGTGATGAGACAGAAAAAACCTTATCTCACAGAGGTTTCCCTGCAGCTCCCTGTTCTCAGTGCTTGGGCATGGGCAATTGGGCAATTTTAGTAATTGCATTTTGAGAAACCTGCATTCTAATGTACTGTAGCTAGATGCTGATTAGGAATATTTCTACTGATAATTTCTGTTGTTTCACTCTTCAGATATAAATACAGATCAAGAGAAATTAAGATGTCCATTTAAGCTCAGTCATTGAAATACGAAAGAGAATAGGTGCTGAGTTTAAATCAAAGCATCATCACATTGCTGGTTGGCTCTGTAATACAAATAAAAATGCCTGGGTTTGATGTATTATCTCATATTATGGTATTACCTAGAATAACATCAGATAATTTGAAATAGTGTGACATCTGAAGGAAAGCAGAAGTTGGGATTGGTATTTCAAGGAGGAAAACAATGACATTACAGAAAACTAAAAAGAGGATTAAAAAATTCTCTCTTCATATATACAGTTCTAAACACGGGTACAGTGCAAAACCAGAAGCAGCAGGCTGAGCTTTCTTGCTGAAAACTGTTTATGTTGTGTCCTACCCTCCTACCCAGCTTCACACTGTATGACTACTTTGTCCTCTTGTTTCACCTCTCCAGGCTTCAAGACCCCCATTCTTACCAAATTCATGCAAGTGTGAATGAACCACATACATCAAGAAAGATTAAGAAAAAACAAACAAACAAACTAAAAAACCCAAACAGATCCTGTATGAAGAACTTTCCATAAATTGGTTTGGACTGCAAACTCTCTAGAGCCACGTGTAGCTTGGTAGCAATTTCTATGTGTTTAGTCTTGAAAAGGAGACAGTACAGAACATACAGAACTTTTAAAAAAGAAAGATCTTAGATCTCCACATTAAGCCACTGACTTAATCAGAAAGTTACTAAACTTCTTCCCTCTGCACTACACATAACTTTCTGAGCAGAAGTTTCCACTTCATATGCATTTGTACATTTCTTACCAGCGAGGGTCAGGGCTTCTCAGCAACATTATGTTCAAAATAATTATTAACAGCAATAGGAATAAAGGTAAAATACCACATGAAAAAGAGAATCAAAACTCTGTTATAAACATATCAAATTCAAGAGCAATCTGCAGATTTCTTAACAAATCTTACTTCATGAAAAGAAAATTAATACAGGTGCATAATTAAATTGACATAATTATGTCAAGAACTTCAATACAAAATCTGCATAAATGCTTGACTCCTAATAGTATTCATTCATGTAATACTTAATGTTCCTCAGTTTCCCTTTGCCAGGCTCATCTTTACACAAGCTTCCAGGAATCCTGAGATGGTGCATTACAGAGGTAGCAGCAATGTGCATGCAGCAACTGGAGCAATGAATGGCAAAAGGTTACCTAGAATTGCCTCCTAATTTTGTTTCCTCTCCCCACCAAGGGGCAATTGCAAAGCAACCAGCGATTAAATAGTTTTATCTCCAAATGCCAAAGTTGCTGATAACTTTTGGGATGTCTCTCCCAGTAGGGGCCACTGCAGAGTATTAAATAGGAAGACCAGGATGAGAAAATGAGTACAGTGTAGCAGAAGGAACCAGGTAAATATGAAAAATGCTTCACTGGAAGATTAATCCTTCCTGTAGTCCACCGTTAAAGTAATAAAAGGTTTATGATTCATTTCTTACATTATAATGGAGGAGGCAATTAGTAATTACTGGATTTATAGTATTTGTTGTGTTAACTCAGCCAATAAAATACACAGCAAAACTGTTTTTCTGAAGCACATTCATTGCAAAGTAATATTCTTGAAGCATTAAAAATGCAATCTAGTGCGCTGCACTTCATGAGTTATTACAGAAAGAAAGATGGTTCTCCAATGTACACTGAAGTATTAAGAACTCAAATATTTTCATTTTCTTCTGTGCATTTTTTCCCAAAGAAAGGTTAAACAATCTAACTCTAGTAATAAGGTTTAGCACAAAAACCCACAGCTGCTTAATGTCTATTGTTAAAAAAATAAGCACACTTTCTCAATCAAACTGCAACATCTTTCTCCTTAGTGTGGAGTTGGGGGTCTTTTCATGGCACAGGGGAATGGTCAGACTCACATGATTTCACTGGCTACTGTAATTGTTTCTTATCAACCTTAAAAATACTTTTTTACTTCCAATGAAGTACTCCATTAAACTATTGTTTGCTTCAGCACTATTTTTTCCTGCTGTGAATCAGAATCCCATTATTATATATTGTTCAATTTCAATTAAAGGTTTATGCTCCAGCATTGCTACAAACGTTATATTAAAACTATTCTTAAAATATAGCAAAAATGTTAACCTAAATTAACAAAAAATGGAAGTATAATTTCTGTTACATTCTGTATCTCACCTACATGTGCCTTGGAGCTGAAAAGCTAGAAAAATAATTGATTTATAATGTAACCATGTTCAGTTTTTTGGCTTCCATCCATGAGCTAAATTAAACATGTAGCATAATAGAAAACATATGACTTTCTATCCAAAAAAACATAATCATGTTTCACTTTAGCCAAAGGAAAATATATAATAAACACAACTCATTTAGAGGAATACTTTCAGTGAGAGAAAATGTAAGGGAATGAGGAAGAAAAAAGACAAAGTCTGAGGAAATTTAAACAAAGGAATTGAGTGCATCTTCAGCAAGTTTAGAGACTACACTGATCTGTGTGGTGCCGTCAACATGTTGCAAGCAAGGGATGCCATCCAGAGGGACCTTGACAGGTTTAAGAGTTAGGTCCATGCAAGCTTTGTGAAGCTGATGATCTTTAAGGTCATCAACTCATGCTGTGATTCTATGAAACCCCTCCAACTTCAGTAAGGATTTTTTTTAAATCATGACTATACACATAACCACTATGAAATGCAAGGTTACCTATTTCCCTGCTAGTATGTTTTCCCATATAATCCCTAAATGTTTTTGTTTGCAAAGCTAAGATTGACTTTCTTTCACTGAAAAAAAAAAAAAAAGAAAAGAAAAGAAAAGGCATAATCCTCGATCAGTAAGGCAGGAACTGTAATATGATTTCCTCCTAAAAGTTCCTAAAACCTAATCAGGGGTTCTAGAAAATAGTTTCCCCATCTAAGAATGGAACTTTATTAAACCAAAATAAGAAGCGGTCAGTCGTGTGAGCTGTTTCTGGTCAAAAGGTTTTTTGGTAATGCAGAATTATTATTATAATTAGTCTAAGTGCCTTAAAATTTGTGGGATTTTTAACCAACTGTATTGGGTGATCTAATAAAAGATAATGACTCTACAAACCTTCTCTTAAAAAGCTTTTCACGCAGTCTAGCTAGAGACAGAGGGGGGAAAATTAAGTTCACAAGTCTTGCTTGTGAAGTCCCATTGAAAGGATGATGAATTTGTCTGGATGCAATATATAATAAACAACCCTGTGAAAAAAAAAGGCAGAAGCTCACACAGCATCTGCTTTGCAAACTCAAATAACTTGGCCATTTAAGTTGTTTTGTTTGGTCTATTGCATATGGCAAAATCGTCCAATTGATGCACTCAGCACCATCAGTATTTCATTTTTAAAACCGATTCTACTCTCTTCCCTCCTCCTCCCCATGCTGATGCAGGATCAGATCTGGATTGCTGGCAGTGCACTTGAGCGCTGGTGAGTCAGCTAGATGGGAATGCACGCTCTGAGTCAGTGTGGAGCCAGCCTCCCAGCATGGTGCTTGGGGACACTCTGATGCTTGAGTTGCAGTCATTTAGATCAGAGAAAACCAAAGCCCTGAACAGTTGTGGTCACTTGAGATCAGATGTAAAAAATCAGAGATATTACTCCAGTATCTTCAACAAATTCAAAAGAAGACAATAATTGCACTAGGCCAGATCTGCTCACTGCCAAGTAGCTTGATGAGATAGAGACATTCTTTGTTTTCTGCTATCGAAAAGTCAAGCTTATTACTTTTTCATTGAAAGACTGCATAAATGTTTCTATATTCCACATGCAAAGTGATTGCATTTCAGTGCTGCAGAAAGCAATTCGGGTACATATAAGCTGTAGGTTTCTACATGATAAGGAATAAATCAGTCCTAGCTGTACATTGGATTGATTTTAATAGAGTTTAGAGCAGTCTCAGAGTTTTTAGAGCATCTGTATATATAAAGGAAATTTAATCACAAATGAATTCTTCTTTCAAAAAAAAAGCTGCTACTAATTCTTGCCCTGGCCTGCAAGCTCTTTGCAGCAGGGACCAGATTTTTATTCTGCATTTACCCAGTGCAAAGCAAAGTCAGACCCTTTGGATTCTTGAATGTTGCATCTCAACAAAGCTATGCAGACAAGAGCGATAACCTTGATGACAATGACGCTCACAATAGTAAATTCAACACTTTTCAGTAAATAAAAAATATAATTATTATGCCCTTTTTATGTTTATTATTGCAATATTTATAGTTTCTCTTAGCAAAAAGTTCATGCCATTGACAATGAAGTCAGTTAAATACATGTAAATGAACATTCACAAAATCAAGCAGAAGCATTCACAATTCACAATTGACAAAGCCAAGCAGATGATTTTTCTCTTTTTCATTCTAAAATATTCCAACTCTTGTAACCATCATCTACCTTGTTCACATAATTGCAGAGTTAGTTTTTAATCTTCTAGGGATTCATCTTGTGCCTAGAAAACCATTTGACAAGTGAAATCAGTTCAGTGCAAGGCAAAAATTTCAAAGCAATCCAAGGTGGATAAATCAGGGAGAAAAGACTATGGTAGTCAAGATACAACAAATAAACATTTACTTTAGCACTGTATTTAAACGTAAAAGCACATTTTCTGATGTGTGAAGTTCCAATGAAACTGTATAAAATTTATGTTAAGATCCTGACCTAGGAACTCATGTAGCAGGATAAAACTTAATGCAAAATTAGAGGAACTGAATTCTCCACCCACCAACTTCAGTAATGCTGCTAGGCACTGCAATAATTATTTGAGCCATGATATTTCATCAGCCTTTGATTACAGAGTGGAGCTGAGTGGAACACTTCACACAGAAAGTGAGACAATGTTGCAACAAAGTCAGGAAAATATACCATGCTTCACCCAGTGTATTTCTTGAACTTTGACATTTGATTTCACTTAGCAGAATGAAAAATTACAATACAATAGAGAAGGGGAACACTAGACTGAGGAAAGACAAGGGTCAGGCAGCATACTGTACTCTAAATATTTTACAAGTTTAATAGATAATGTTTGAAGATATGGGAGCAGATTCTCTGGCCAAAATTTTGATGCATGCAGAGGAAAATGACCTCACAAAGACACAACCAGCACTTTCAGCTATTCTAACCAGATTCAAGACACTGAACCTAGACCATGGCAATATGAACTAATTCAAGTCTCTAAGATTGGTGAAGGCTACTAATGGAATGTTGGACAGCTGAGGATAGGTGGAGCAGACACTAAAATATGGCCCTTGACAACCAGTGATATGTTTTGGAGTGAAAGCCTTGCTCAAGAGCCAGCTGCTCATGGGTGTGCTGCCAAGCTGTCTCTATGCTATGGACACTTGTGTGGCAGCTTAGAAGCCAGTGGAGTACAGGTTTACAAAATAAGCTAAGAAATTATAGTGTTCATTTTTATGACTTCCAACATTCACCCCAGCACTGTTCAAGTCCCTTAGCATTACACGACTTTCCAGGAGCAAACCCTCTTCTGGTTGAAGAGTTTTGCTGTTCACTGTGGTGTAAGCCTTAAGGAGTTTCAGAGGAGGCTATGTGAAGGATTTCCATGTATGGACACTTAATTTAGGCCATCTTATCATCTCTCAGTAGCATGATCCTAAGGCAGAGGGGTAAGATTTTCTTTAAATATCCAGGGGGAGAAACACAAACCTGTTTTAGCTATTTTTGGTTGCACACATTCTGTATGTACTTTGGGTTTGGTTCTTTGGTTTTAGTTTTTTGTTTGTTTGAGGAGGGGTTGTTTGCTTGTCTTTCAGTTTGGGGGTATTTTTTGTTGCAGGGTTTTTGTTTGCTTGTTTATTTTGCTAGGCCTAGAAGTGCTTTGGATGAAAGAGGGGCAGGGGGGGAGGAAATATTGGGATGTGTGAAATGTAGGAGAGAAATCAGAACATGGCATATAATAAGGCTACAGAAAGAGCAGCTGATTAAAAAAGATAAACATTAAAGAGGAAATTAAAAAACAACAAGCTATCCACTTGGAATTGATCAAGAAATAAGAGCATGTATGCCTGTAGTAACATCTCCATCTCCCACTGGCGGTTCCTCCAAGATCCAGGGTGTTCCATGAATCCTGGCCAAGATCCAGCTTGGGTAATTATATTCTACTTACATAAAATTCCCCTTGCAGTTTCAATTGGACACCACTTTGCATCCCAAACTGTTCTGCAGTGTGGTTATGCCTGCTTCACAGCAGAGATAGCTGTATTTCAGCAGGGAGCAAAGTTATCTTTTTACATAGTTCATATACGATGTTATAAAGCACCTGGGACCCTTACTCATCAAACGTGCTGTACACATTATGTTATCAGTAGTATTCAAGTTGTTAGGAGAAATAGTATACAGTCATCATTTATCTACAGAGACAATAAATTCTGTGTTAAGTAGGGTCTAGGCTAAATCACAATGCCATAGTAGTGCTCAGATGGAATTGAATGTCACAGTTATAAAAGTAATTGAACAAGCCAGCATGGCTACATCTGGGAAAAGTAAATCAAAGGCCCAGATCCTCAGCTTAAGCAATGTGGATTCATAGAAGCTCATCTGTTTACACCAGAGGGGAATCCGCCTCAAAAAAAAGTAAAAACAGGCTGGCAAAGAAATGTTGACCACTCTTCCCAAAATTTTAGTGTTTTCCCACCCAGCAGGAGCAAGCAAGTCCTGATGTGTTTTAGCGGTAGCTGAAGACACAGGGGAGATTCTGAGGCCACAAAAGGAGCAGAAGAAGAAAAAGGCACACACACACACACATAAATTTAAAGGGAAGAGTTTGTGCCAGGGAAAGAGAAAACAAAGACTCAGAAGCAACTAGAGCTGCAGAACTGATCCATAGCAAAAGGAGCCATGAGAGGGAAATTGTGCTGCTGCCCAGTAGCTTGAAAAGAGACTTCTTACTCCTTTGAGTTATTATTATTTTTTAATGTTTAGATCAAAAGGGTATCAAGTAATGCAATCCATGTGTTTACACAGAGAACAATATTAGAATGGGAATGCATGGAAGCCACATGGGAATATCTGCTAAATGAGACTATGCTGAAAAAAGGCATTCAGCAGGCGTGCAAAATGCAGTATATGGAGGAGAGTTGACCACTACACAGTTCAAGTACATGAAAGACCCTGAATGAGTGACACATGAGAGACTCATGGGGGAGAGAGAGGTTTGATGTACTGGTCTAACCTGTTACTTTATACAATCACTTCCACATCCTGAGCTGGGAGGTAGATGGTAGGTGCCACAACAAAGAGTGTGATAGAAAAATATAATCAATTACCGTGAAGATAATATAGGCAAAGTAGATCATTCAGCTTCCAGAATTTCAGAGAAGTATATTTAAAATACATAAATATAATTTTAAGTTAATTAAATTGTTGTTTTCTTGATCATGCTTTTGACTTAATAAACAGCCACTGGCATTTCATTTACTACTTCTTATTGTAGAATGTGATGTGAAAAGAACTGTATAATGAGACAGAGCATGATTTTTCTGCAGAATGAAGCTCGTTTGGACCTGCAAAGTGCACTTACAACAGAAGGAGCCAAATCTTTCATCCTTGGTGAAGTAACAGATAAGGAATTGTTTGGACTCTGTGTAATTCATGATTACAGATACTGTTTCAAAAATCTTGTCAAGGCAGAGGCACAAGCTCTAATGTATGCCAGTACACAGCATCTTCTAAAGAGGAAGAAAAATCAACTGGGAAGGTGAAGAGTTTGGCTCCTACTGTTTTCTGATTGTCTGGCTGGTGCTGGTGCAAACTTCAGAAACTACTAATGCCAAAAAAGTCAACTGAAATACATTTAAACAGATAACATGAGAGGATAACTTGTAGGATACAGTCAGAGAGATGGATTTAAATGGGAAATACTACTGGACAGTGTAATTTCCTTCAAAACAGGAGGAGCTTTTAAAGTACAATAGCTGTAGCTATTTCCTTTTCAGAAGGAACTAAAGATAAATGAGAATAAAACTTAAGAAAGTGGGTCAAGGAATATTTTTATTTTTATTTCATACATAGTTTGAAGTATTTTGTTGAATTACAGAACCACATATCTAAAAATCTTACTGAAGAACCAAAGACAAGACTTAATTCTTTATTGCAGGTCTGCTAATGCTCTTTGGAATTAAGCAAAATTACTGTGTCTTTGAAGCCTCATATTTTTGACAAATGTCTAAGACTTTCTGATCTTTGCCATTTCATGCTGGTCCAAAAGTGAACTTTGCAAAGAATCATCTTTTGATTTTGTGCCTTGCATTTTATCAACTAGATTCCTGTGAGCTTTGGTTTAGCAACTTTAAGCCTCTGCTTCACAGTGGCTAATTAAATTAACTCAAATGAGTGAAAAGGCAGCCTCTCAGGTCTGCAGTAGAACAAGAGACAATCCCAGAGGCATGAAGAGTAATGCAGCAGCATACAAACTTCTCCCCTTTCTCCTTCTTTGTGGAAACTGTCCTACACACTGTCTAAGAGGCTGTTAGCCGAAACTGGTGTCTGCTGTCAACTAATACTGGACAAATGAAAACGAGTCAAAAAGACAGCAGAAGGAGAATGGAAGTGCCAATGTCCTCAGTATTTTGGTGCCAAGTTGCAATAAAACCTGCTTTATGTACCTTACTAATTAGTTTGATTAAGGGGATATAACTTTTCCCCATACATTTGTGGCCATTGAGAAAGCAGCTAGGAGATGACTTTTGAAATCATGTGTGCTGTTGATTGCAGTTCACAGTTTGTGGGCAGGAAGTATTGTATTATATCCTTATTACTAGAATGGTCTCTCACTATAGGAAAGTCTGCAAAGTTTGGAGAGGTTAAGCTAATTACTACTGGGATGTATCACAAGGTTGCAATCACCAGATATAATTTGGGGCCATAATAGTTATCATGCCAGGTACAGGTGGATGTTTAGAAATCTCGCTGCACAGGACTCTTTTTTTTGTACTGCAATATGAGCCCACTGGTTAGAAAAGTTTAGGTGTTCACACGTGGAACTGACAATTATTTTGCTACATTGCATAAACATGGCAGTGACTTTTCCTTTCCAAATATGATGTGGTCTCATGCTAAGTGGCTGAAAACCTGGATGCTTTGAGCTCAAAGGAGTTAGTAGTATGTGTCATTAACATCATGGTGTGGAGGGAAAAACAAAAGTAGAAATGCTTTCAAGCACACAAGCTCTTCATCAGAAATAAATTTCATGTCTTTGCACTCCTCAAACTCAGTGGGAGTTTTACCATTGGCTGATTCATCTCTTGTATTAAAATTGCAAATAGAGAGGATGTAAGAGTCATCCTAAAGGAAGTTAAAATGCCTACCATTAAAGAAATCATGGGGTTGTTCTAAATAAAGCCTGGAATGTTGGAGGATCTTGACCCAAAGTGGGTGTAGAGTTCAGAGAAGGCAAGTCAAAACACTTTTGTGCATTGGTTTACCCACCTGTTAAACAAGTCTAACTGTCAACCTAAGGAAAACAGAGAGGATTAATTAACATATCTGATGTTCTCTGAAATTCCAGAGAAGAGAAAGAACACGGTGCAAAATACTCTCCTGACTTTTGTCATTTTGGTGATCTATCTTCTTGCAGCACTGTGGGGACAGGAACTACATTTGATTCAGCAGGCGAACACATGCAAAAGCAGTTGAGGTTTGCCTTTGTTGTGGGCTGTCAAATGTGTTTTTCTTTTTATTTAATTATCAGCCTTTATTGGGATTGAGTTCCAATTGAGTGCTTTCATGGGACATCAGATGACAAGGTGGTATCAAGGGAAGTGCTGCAAAGTAGGTCAGGTACCACAAATATAACCAGACAAGTCAGTCAGGGGAAGATCAGCTGTTTCAAATAAGTCAGAGACTACAGCCTGGAAGACAATGATTAAAGCTTAGAAGCCTTTACTGAAGCCACAGCATGATAGGCCTGGATCACTACAGCAGTCAGATAAAGTTGTGCTATTATCAGTGTTCAGCCATCATGCTAAAATCCTGATTCTGCCAACTTTACTCACATTGAAGACTGTACCTTGTCTGGCAATGAGATCCATTTCCTGTGTACACACATCATAATTGAGATCTGAGCCTAAAGTAAATAAAGGCACATGAAAGACATTCAGTTACTACTGTCTATGTTGGATAAACTTTACTTAGGCATTTGAATTTTTATCCAAATAGAGCTCAGTCATTGAATCTTTTGAAGTTCTTACACAGGTGGGACTTAAAACCTTGTCAACTGCCTTAGGTAACAAAATATGTTGTTGTAATTAGATATTTTCAGTAGCTGTTGAATTTGAGTTATCTTCCTTTGCTCATAAAGGGAAAACAACTCTGGAAGAGATAGTTATATTAGCTTAAGTAAAATGGGAAGGTTTTTAAGGGCTATTTGTACACATGTTTGCATCTGCCCAGTCACATATTCAGCCTCTCCAAATTATGTAATGATTGTTCACCTTTAGCTGAAGTGTTAAAATTCCTTTAAAAATAAAGTGGTTTGTATTACATTGGTCTGAAAAGGACTACATTTCACCAGTTTCCCTACTTTACTGCCTGTCTTAGGCTAGCTTCATTTTTTTGCATGAACTTTAGGGCTAATGTTTTTTATATGTATTCTTCACCCTGGAATGAGAGGTCAGGGAAGAAGCTAAATCTGGTATTGATGTTTTTCCTCAGCATAGGTTTTGATTGAGTCAGAGTCCTAATTCTGACGTTACAAAATTAATTATATCAGCAGTACCCTAGTGTACCACATAATCCTGCAATGTTTTCCCCTTGATATCCTGTGCTGTTAAATGTTTCTGGGCATGCATGAATGTCATTACACAGCTCTTGTTTAGTGTTTAGTATCTTTAATATTTAGATCTTTAAAGTATTTTGTGTCTATGCCTGGCAGGCTTTGTGCCAGTTCTCCAACAATCCAGTTGAATCAGTAACTTGGAGCCTGTTCTATGATAGTGGGTCCAGCAGATTGCTCTGATCTTGAGTCCTGCAACCTTCATGCCTCTTGGCCAAACAAAGATATAATCCACAAGCTGGCAGCTTGTGGATCAAGGATGTATCCGAGATACTTTAGGCTTATTCAATTACTGAATAATTGTTTTGGCAATAATCAGGCTCACGTTCAGCACGTTTAGTTATTAGAAAAAAAGATGATTGCTACTGACAGTCAGTGCCAGTACAGACAGTAAAACTCTACTTCTTTATATCTCCACTAAATATATAAAAGTTAGCTCTGAGTATCCGTTTTCTTGTTTATGTTGTCACTATAATGACATCCAGCAACCCATTTCCAAGAAGCTTTATTTACATCGCTGTCCTCCAGTGGAGTTAGGGTATAGACATTAAAGATACTGGCAGGACCCCTCCAACCCCTTCCTTCTACCCACTTACTGAGCTAGAGAGCAGTCAGTGATATTCACTAAATTCACAACTAGATCTTGAAGCCACCCAGTGAACCAGGAGAATGCAGAGTTATTCTCAAGTGCTACGTATTCTATGTATTCTATGTAATGGGTGTCACCGTGCTCCTGGAGTCTCTCCTCTAACCAGCAGCTAGCAAATCACTATACATCCACCTGACAGGTAAAGTTTATATTTCTTACACAAACTTGTGGATTTTGATGCTTTTCACTCTGCAGACCAAGAAATAACCTATAAGCACTATGGAAAGCTAAGACTGTGTAAATTCTTGCTGTGCAGAAACAGTCTCACTTCAGGCATTTCTTCGAATACAAGTGAAATAACTACTCAAACAGGATAAAAATGTTAATATATTTTCATGGCCATTCTTTTGCACAGTTTGCACTTCCAAGTTGATCCTTGGCTGCAGCAATTTTATACAATTATTTGGTCCCATGTTGGTGGGAGATTAAGTAATTTTTAGTCCATAAAATCAATAGGATTTGAGATTCCTTTGAGAAATCTTAGCAAAATGTTCCTTGGAAGTCATGTTTAAAATATCTTGCTCCTTTTGTGTGCTTGGTAGGTAAGCATAAATATGGAGCAAATGGAGCTGCAGGGGTCGAGTTTTTTAAATGCTTTTGCCACTATTGATTCACCTAGAATGACTTTTAACCTGGAAAATTGAGGGGGAAATCTAAAAAAACCAAAACCAGTAAATGTGCTGGACTGCCAACTAAGCATATTTACATCCTACAAGATGAAAGGATCGTGAAAGCAGAAGCAGATATCCCTGGATCAACCAGTGAGTTCCAGTCTGTATCTAGAGGTATGTTCCTTTCTATAGCATGCACTCCCTGGCAATCAGAGGGTGAACATTGAGCATATCATAGATGTAAGATATTCCAGTGGCATTGGTCATGGTTCAAATAAGAGTCAGTTGCCTGTCAGTCAGTAGCCAAAGGGAACCACATACTCTCTTCCCTGGAAACAGATAAGGCACTGGCATGGTAGCAGCTCAGTTTGCAGAAGCAAATAAAGGAAGGGATTAAAAACAAGTGGTAACACCACTCTTAATTTTTTTTTTTTGTACTGACAGCTTTAAAAATCACTTAAAATCCACATAAAAGTACAGTATGTGGGATTCAAATAAACACAAATGGCCTACTAATGCCCTTGTGTGTGTGTAATTATTTTAAAATCTGGTTGCACAACAATGAACTCTGCTTTTCATCTTAATCTCATACAGGAGAAGAGATTTCTGTGGTCTTGGTAAAATGCAATCCACGCCAGGCTTGGACTAGTCTGGCCACCCAGGTTTGCCTTTTCATATATCTGATAGATGTGTTTTGACAAGTTATATTAAGTACAAAGCAGGCCACCAGAGCAGCATGTGGAGTTGATATAGACGGAGACAGAAAGGCAAATAACAGTATGAACACACTTTTGTAGACAGTATTTGCCATAACTGAGTACCTCCTGTACATCTTATTACTACACTTCATGGAAAAAAAAAAAATCATGTAAGAAGTAGGGCCTAAACACTCTTGAAAGGCAGTGTTTTATGCAGGACTTATAGCCTTTACATTTTCTTTATCTAAGTCAGCTTTGCTTTCTTTGTTTTTAAGAACTGAATTGTTAGTCTTGGTGTACCTTTCATTTTTCACTGGTTCAGTTAATAAGAATGTTGGAAGCTTCATTTTCACCCCATACTTCCTTTTCTATTAATAAGAGTGTGTGTTTCATTTAGTCACCTGCCTGAAACTGGTGCAGAAAATTCATAAGGGGAAAAAAATAATACTGGCATGTGCACACCTGGAATGGCCTTTTCTTTCATGACTATCTTGAGTACATCATCATCTTCCTCCTTCAGAGCACTCCTAAACAAGTTTTGACAAAAGCAAAAGGAAACACTATTTTAGAGCATCTTTGGACACAGTTCCAAAATGCAAAACTAATTAATCAGTAGTCTCCAAGAACCTTGGCTAAATGTGGCTGCCTCTTTGACACTGATCTCTGCTTTGATGTGAATATAGAAAGCATGTGAGCAAACCCTCTGAAAGAGGTAACGGGTTTCAATTATTTATTTGATTGGAAGATGGGGGAGTAGAAGGTTAGCAATAACTACATAGTTAATTCTGATTAGGTCCTCCCAACAGTGATGGTGCTTAACTCCCTATTTTCCTACACAGTTTCTGTACAAAATGCAGTAGGATGCCATTCTCATGCTGTCATTGTGCCAAGTTCTTTACAAAGCAGAATATACTTAAAGGACATGTATACTGTCAAGCCTCATATAAAGACTGTTATTTTTAATTATTCATTATCAACGCTAGAGAGCTGCTAGCTCAACATATAGGCCTTTTCCCTTGCTACATTTAACTGTCATTGGTTTTCAAGTCAAGAGTGTGTATTCTAAGCGTTAGCTAGTCATTAGCATCATATTCTCCAGACACAATATAATCATCCTAATAATTGATTGTCGTGAAGGTAGTCACTTGTATTCCACACAGTTCTCAGCCATGAACTTTGTTGGCTATAGTTTATTACACAGAGAGAAGCATCTTGATGTTATTAATCTATCTTCCTCACAAATTTACATCAAAGGGCAACAAGCTTCATATCGCTCCTTCAAAACATAGCACTTATGAGAGGCTGTATAAGCATCTGCCTTTTCTGAAAAGCCTATTATTAGTACAAATTAAATTTAAGAGGGGGAAAAAAAAAAAAAAAAAAAAAAAAAAAAAAAAAAAAAAAAGCCAGCAAGCCACTAAGTGAAAGCCTACCCACGAGTAGGGAGAGAGAAAGAACATATAGGATTTTTCTTTGGAAATAAAAGTTATTACATTCTAGTGGTAAGCCTTTTGTATCACAAACAAAATGAATATATTAATAGCAGACTGACTAAGAGAAATAACCTGTAGAAGTACTGTATCTGTAATAATTATGTGATAGATACCTTGAATAAAATATCTGCTCTCCTTTTTGCCTGGACAAATTTAAAATAATTTCACATTCTTAAATCATTTATTAGTTGTACTGTTATTCTTTCCCCCTTCACAGATGTGCCTAGTAAAATATGCAGATGTTAAGACTTTGAAGTTTTCAGGATATTTGTTTCTAAAAGTTTAAATCTGATTTGGCCACGCAAATTCACTAGTCCTAAACATAGAATCATAGAACGGTCCAGGCTAGAAGGGACTTCCAAAGGTCATCTAGTCCAGCCTCCCTGCAGTCAGCAGGGACATCCCCAACTAGACCAGATTGCCCAGGGCTTTGTTGAGCCTCACCTTGAATATCTCCAGAGAAGGGGCTTCAACCACCTCCCTGGGCAACTTGTTCCAGTGTTCCACCACCCTCATAGATGGTAATGAAAAGGGATAAAAAGAAGTCACTAAAACATTTATAAAGATGAGGAGAAGAAAAAAAAGTCTACAAGCAAACAAACAAAGGAAAAACACTATACAAAACAAAACCCAAATAACGATAAACACCATCTAATTATAACCCTATTCCTAACTCCTGCCAGCCACAAGCTCAAAACCAATCCAATATTCAACTATAGAAGATAAAATGGGAATCTCTCGTTATATATTTGATGGATTAGATCCATGCACAATCATATTTTGAAAACAATGATCAGGCATTCATTTATATATAATAAATCAATATGTTAAAATCTGGAGAGATTACTCCCATCCACACTGTACAAGTACATTTCTCAACAACTTTAAATAAGAAAAGAGGCTGCCTTTTATTGCAAAACAATGCCCAAAAAAGTAAAAAGATACTGTAAAATGACAGTTAAGCATTTAAGGAGATAAGAACACACTATATAAAACACTGAATTATTTTAAATTTTGTGTGTGTTTTTAATAAAAATCCTTCAAAACCAAATACCATCCCAAATAACTTTTGGCAGTGTTTGGGGCTCAGAGTATCATCATCTGACACAGGCAGTGCAATATGGTGTTATGAATGGAAAACTTTTCAGGAGCAGTGACATAAGATGACTAGTTAATGCACACTCATCACAAATTAATTGCCAGATTGGAAAGCCCTCAAGTTGTAGGTTTCTTTTGTGTGTGTGTGTGTGTCTCTGGGTTCTTTTTGATTTTGTTTTTGTAGAATGATTTAAGGTAAGAAGACCTCAGCTTATATATATTATTATCACTACAGCACCTAAAATGGCTAAATAAAGAAGAGAGGCTACAGACCAGTTACTACCATTTTACAGACATTCTATAGTATTTTGTATTTTTTCTGCTTGTAGTACAATTTTTAAAAATGTGATCAACTAAATTGTGCAAGAGCATGGCATCCATCATTATTTTGTTAGCTCTTGGATGACAAGATAGAATCTTTTACAATTCTTGAGTCCTTGGGTACTGAAGACCCCTCAAAAACAGTTAATTTTTTGAATCTGATGGCAGAACTAACTTCAAAATCTTCTAAATATGTTAGAGTCTTCTCTCTCCTGCTGAAGTTCCATCTAAGGATGTACATTTTTGAGTTCCATTTCAAGAAGCTGTTTCAAATCTTTTTCAATGAACCTCTTGTCATCTTCACCAATTCACTGACTGAAGCTTCTCATGCAAGCCTAGAAAACGCATGCAGTACATTATGAGTCGGGGGCTATGTGGCAATGGTTGGGCTTTGTTAACTTGCAAGTAGGTTGCAATTTAGATCTGATGGATGATTGCAATCTGGAACAATGTAAAGATATTTGGCCTGTGTGGTGCAGCTGCTAGCTGAATTCAATTGCTTCTACTTGAGTTTGGTATGTGGACTATTTAGTAGTCTTCAGCACAAAAATCATTGTTCAGGCAGGAAATGTAAATATTTTCATATTCTTTACAAAAAGAAAATGGTCAAGTTTTACTAAATTGCCCATATCACATTTTTCAATATTACAAATTTATCAAAAGCTCACATTTTTTAAAAAAGGAATATTCTTCCATCCACGATAAATATATTTAGTAAGCGACTGTCTAGCATAATAATCCTCTTGCTTTTTACTTTTGTCACAGTGTATAGTGTTTCACAGTGTGAACAGCAATAATGATCATGTGTTCATATGAGTAGATTCATTTTGGCAAGTCTTGTTAGTTGACAGGTATGTAATACACTTGCCTTGCGGCTTTGGGACCAGGTTTCAAACACAGCTTTCACTAAAGTGACTTAAAATCATTCAGATCTCATAACTGTATGAAGTGACAAGTAATGTGAATTGAGTCAGTATGTGTATGGGACCTGATGTACACTAGCCAGTCAAAAATGCTTCCCTTTATTCGGTTACACTGCTATCTCTGACCATCAGAAAGAAGACACTTAAGGCAAGGGATTAAGGTCAGTAACAAATCTATCTTTCTAAAGATATTAATATCTTTCCAACAAGACATTTATGTGCCCAGCAGCTGTTTCCTTGGCTTTTGTACTCTGTGTCCACTAAAGGAAGTCAAGTCCCTCACATATACAATAAGGGCACTGTACTAATTGTCAACATTAACTGCCAAAAGCAGCAATTCTATCAAGTTGACGTTGACTCAGATATGAACTTGTCCTAATTGGGTTACTCTTTAACACTGCTGGACACCTTTCACTGACAACGTTTTCCCTGCTCACCAAAGAGTGCCAAATGTTGGCATCTCATTCATGCTTGTCATTGCCATGATATCACATATTATCCTCTTAAGAAGAAATAAGAATTCACCAATAGTCCTTGCTGTATCACATACGAAGAACATGTCAGTCAGTCATGCGAAGTCATGGTCAGAAAAGGAAAATGGGAATTATGTCCAACAGCCAGTGGTCCTGCTGGCTCTTAGTAAGGTATCTGTTTCCTTTTTATGGCACAGCTTGCTTCTGACATTGAGTGGAAACCAGAAGAAGGGGTAAAGTTGTTCTTTGGAGAAGGCGGCACAAAGACATTGTCTCTATCTTTTGCAGATTTAATGCCTCTGGTATGATGTCAATAATTAGAAAAACTGAATAGCCCAAGTGTAGATTTATACAGGAAAATTCCCAAAGATCCAGTGTCCATTTTTTTAATTACTAGAAGTCCATTTCAGTAACAGGCCACTTTAAAAAAATATGGCTACCACTTAAATCAAGAATCAATTAGAAACATTAGTAACTTGCATTTAGACCCTAAATGAGCTTTTTAATTTCCATTAACCATGCAGTTGTTAATCATTGTTTTTATCAAGACTGTAAAATACAAAGACTTTAATTTCTCTAAAGCAGATTAGAAATTTCCTTTGTTAACAAACTACAAGCAAAACTTGCCTTCCAAATGAGGAAGGGAATGTAATGTATTCAGTTACTTCTTGATGTACTGAGGGCTACATTGGCTAGTTGGTATTTAGTGTAACATCATCTTCTGTGAATATTCAAAAAGTCCTGACTCAGGACTGAGACCTAAGTAATGTGTATATATGGCTTTGGAGGAACATTTTTATTTTTCATAAGAGATAGCTAAAGCATTGAAGCACATAGTGCCTTCCTGGTTGTTCCCTGTACTCTTTCTTGAAATAATGGATCTGCAAACACATCAGAGATCACTTGCACTGGCAATTGTACAATCTGTGGTCACAGACCTCAAAACTGGGGAGAAGGCTTCTGGATTTTTAGGCAGGTGAGGAAATCCTCAGAAAACCTTTCTCTTTTGGGACTGATGACACCTATACTAATCCTATTTTCTTGTTAAGTGTTCTTATATAGGATTAGCATTATTTGTATCAAAAAGAGAAAAACATGCTGGATATAGCAGACAAGAAACAGAACCTTTTCAAACATTTCCTGCATTCATTTGCAGAATTTGTGGGCTTAAGCAGCACAAAGGGTCACAGTGCTGCTCTGTGTCAAGATTTTGTGCAGAAAATTAAAATTTGAGCTTAATGTCCAATCTATTAAAGTACTTACTCAAGCCTGGCTTTTAAGGCTTACTCACCCCTAATTTCTACCTTCAGCAAGTCCACAACAACTGAACTGGCTCAGACGTGAAAATTTTCACTTTAGAAAACATAGGTGGAAAATTGGAACCTTCCTTTGCATCATGTGTCCACGCACTCATGAAACAAAACCAGTTTTCCTCCAGTTCTGGCAATGGACTTTACCAAAATGCCACTGACAGCTTCAGCATTTCACCATGGATTTTCTCTTTGCTGAGGGGAATTTCCTTTCTCATTCATGAATTATTTCCTATTTTTCTGTCAAAACAACAACAGCAAAAAAGTCAAATGCATTTTACAACAAAAATGTCAGACATTCTTGCTTAAACTGACCTTTGACAAGCAATATGTTCTCTTTTTTTGTGAGATAAGGTTTGAGAGAAGCGAGTGTTTGACTAGGGTTTATGCAAATGTCTGTTGAAGTCAAACAGCAGTATTCTAGCCACTTGCACCCAACTAAGTCTCTTGTGCTGTGCAAAATAAAATACACATGTAGTGAAAACCAGACTTAATATGGAAAAGGAAAAATTCACTTTCTGTGTCCAAGATACATTGAAATTATGAGAAAGACACCTCCAGACTCCTTCCTCACCTTTCCTACCTGCCCTTCTAAATCAACATTTACAGTATCAATGGTCTCTACATGGCTGCAGCACTCTTTGAATGGCAGCAGTACAGTGTCTTATGAAGTTATAATCAGTCTGGATTTCAGTAATCTGGGGTACAGCTCAACTGTGAAGGCACTTTTAAGTGAAATTGTTTCCTTATTAATGAGATTCCCCTCAATCTGACTGATAAAAATTACTTTATAACATGTCCCTTTGCTGCTATTTAAATGAATGGGAGAAAATGGTGGGTGTTTTAAGAGCTGTCTTCCTGTCATATCAAGATGGATCTCATTAGTGAAGGGAACGATTTTACTAGCAAAAATCATCTGCAATGAGGAAACATAACCTACCATAGAAGAACAAAATCCAAGTCAATTAGGCTAAAAAATCAACAGAAAAACCAAGCCCTTAAAAATAATTTCACTGCTCTCATTCACTTTAGTGACAAGAGAAAGGATACTTGACTCTTGAAAAAAATAATAATAGTTGTTCTTTTCTAAGTTAAACTAGAGTGGACCTTATTAATATAGGAACTATTTTACTCAGAAAAAAAATAAAAGGTTCCAGTATTGATCTACTGTTCAACCTAGATTCATCAAATCAAACACGATTGGAGTGGGGAAAGGAATAACTCAAAAGGAATACATCTGTCTCTAAAGCATCACATTTACCTTAGAAAACAAACATGAGGTGATTATAACCCACAGATACTTTTAAAGTTGCTGGTTACATTTGCCTAGGCAAATATATGGACCAATGCTTGGAACCTCAGTTAGACGGGGTCACCCACAAGTGGTTGAAAAAATGGCAATTCAAACAGCTTGCATGCACTGAGCAATGCATGCCCCTCACCATATTCTACAATAGCCTCGTTAATTATCTTTTACTCTTTTCCTCGGATGCCCATCAGGGAGGGCTACAAGAGCCACAGACATTTTACCTATTCTTGTGTACTGCTACAATCAAGAGAATTTCAGCTGGGTCCTGGAACAGAGTTAGTGTGGGAGTCTGTGCTTTTTCTCTTTCACAGTCACCATTTATTGGGTTGTGAGATTTAACAGTTAAATTTCATAATCAGATCTCTCAGTTGGTATTGTTCTGAACACAAAAGACAGTGTTTATAAGGAAAGGTGCTGTGGTAAAGGAATAGAGACAGCGATCTTCATCTCTAAAGCGCTCCCAGAAAAGAAGAGAGGTTGGAAGTGTGTGCTGCAGATGCACAACTGGGACACTTACCCAGACAGGTGCAGGAGCCTGGAGAAAAACTCACACCCAGCTCATTAATTTACCAAAGGCTGGTAATATATACTTGAACAAAAACTAAGCATAAGTGTGTGTGCATCTTTCATGGACTATGATTGATATTGCAATCTTAAAAGGACAACAATGGTGAGTTCACAGTCACAGCTATAAACTTCTACAGTGTCCCTGGTTTCCTGCTACAGGGTTTTTCTAGTATTTTGACGATTTTGTTTTCTTTCATAGCACTCCTCCATAAAGCAATATACCCAGATGCAGATACTTACCCAAACTCCAAAAAGAAACCTAGACAGGAATCAGCTTTTGATTTAAATAGCCCTACATTTGAATCACTGTAAGACTACATACACCTGTGCCTATTAGATGCCATTTGCTCTGTTTGGGCCTCAGAACTTTTGCAGTGATTTCTCAATTATTCAGTTTGGCAGCAGCTGCAGAGATCAGGAAGAGCAGTGTGTGCCTTCACCAGAACCCATTTGGAGAGATAAGGTGGTTTAGGATTCATTTTCCTATTAACACTGTGGCAAATAATGATGTAATAAGCACTCAGGTTGTTTGCTTAAAATAATTCCTGATCAGCATATTACTGTACATATTTGGAATTTAGCACACACTAAGGAAAGAAAGTGTGGGGGGGGAATGGATTTTATGTAGGGCAATTTTTAATCTCTCTCTCTCTCTCTTTTTTTTTTTTTTTACACAACCACAGGACTTTAACATACACACACATATATACACACCACTGTAATGTATTTTACAATACTTAAGGTGATGTTTATTACGTCTCTTTTACCAAGAAATATACATGCAAGCACACAGAAACACACCTAGTCACAGATAGACAAAAAGCCACAGCGACATTTTTCACTAGTTAACACACTTGGAAGTGGAGTGGCCTTCTACCAGCCACATTTTCATACATTCGTACAAACAACCTAAACCAAATCCATGCATGTCAAAAAAGTGCACACCATGGACTTTTTCTTTCCATGTGAGAAAGCTGCTTTAAGACTGCAGCCATCTGAAATAAAAAGCACTGTAGGCGTAGCCCACATTAAATGTTCATCTTGAAGCCAGTGTTTAAGTATGTCACATTATTACGTGTATAATAATATGATGAGTTGAAGTGACAGGATGCCAGCCTTTCACCAAAAATTAAAGCATCAGACCCTAATTCTTCCACGGACAGTGTCTATCACTTTCCACGGTGGCTTTGGGAAATGAAAGCATGTGGTAGACTGGCAAAATGTCATACCAATAAAAATACTTGAGAAGCTAGCTGATTGTGGAATGGAGCTGCTTCTCTGGTGTTCTCAACTGCCACCAGAGCAAGTTTTAAACAGTGCAGCATGTATAATGTGTAAGTAAGAATGACAAGATTTCAGATCTTTTTCAAACTGATGTACAAGACTTCCAGGTTTGTCAAGACTAAAAATATGCACTTTAATCAGGTTAATATTTTATTTATTTTATATTACAACTTTAACCTGGTCATGTCTAACAAAGGTTCTATTTACAGTCTTGCTGAATACCAGAAAAGTGCAACTCTGATAAAAGTCTGAATATGCATTTCACTCTAGCCCCCAATAGGAGCTTATTTTTTAAAAGTGGTTTCCAGGATATCTTTTCGAAGCAAACTTCTCATTTTCTTTATTTTTGGAATGTTTTAAATGCTTTTATTAGTGCATATTTTTTATCATTTTGCTGCAGTGCATCCTAGCTTTAGTTACCATAGAACTGTGAATGAAAAAGATAATTTTTTTCTCCTGATGTAGGTCATTGTTGATAAAAAAGAAATCTCACAAAGGAGACACATCATGACAAAAACCTAAAACCAAACAGATGTCATTAAAAAGATTAATCACCTAACATACATGAATGTTAGTTGGTGTAAACGGACATAAAATCAGCAGAAAGCTGCTCTAGTACATAGTTGTAATACTTAGCCCTGATTCTCAAGGGTGAATCTCAGACATTAGTCTTGTCATGTTGCTTTCTGGAACACAGCCCTTTTCCTGAAAAGGATAGAGAAAATTCCCAGGCCATTAAAATCTTAGAGGGTGTTCTATGTTGTCTATGTATACCCGTTACTTGTGCAAGTAATTACATAGCTATTGTTAAAAGAAAATGTATTATATGATGAGTTTTGCAGATTACTGGTCAAAACAGCCTTGAATTTTGCTTATTGGTGTTTTATTTTACTTACCAAAAACTTTTAAAATAAAAAAGTCATTCTGCATTTTGGTTTTTTGCAACACCTAAAGAACTCCATAACCAAGATTCAACCAGATCAAGTGGAGAACCTAAACACTGCTTTATTGCTCTTCCATATCCCAAACTGATTTGCTCTCCAATATGCCCCCCTAGGTTGCCCAGATTCCATTTGCATCTCATATATCTCTGATTTAAAGCAATGACAAACTAACTTGTCTGGTTTCTGGCAAACCACAAGGAAAAGAAAGTTAGAACCACAAGCATTTCCTTGGAAAATATGATGCCAAACGTCAGTCCAGAGACAGGAGCAACACCACATCATTCTCTGGTTTTTCTCTGTCTTTTCTCTGTCAGAGAAATGTTGTCATGTAGCAGAATTCTGCACTATTCAAAAATTCTGCACTACAGGGCCTACCCTGAGTGTAGTTATATTGCTACCAGGTCATTCACAGATGTTGCCCAGCTGAGTGTACCCCAGCCTCGAGCATTGAATATACCCCAGCTGCACAACGCTAGAGGTAAACACAGTGCAATGCAGCATACCAGTGTAGTGCTTTCTAGCACAATACTACTTTTTAAGTCCTGACAAAATTCCTGTACCACTGTTTCTTGTGATATTGTTGTTTCCTATTCTTTCTGTTTTTCTGTTCAAAGGACAGTCATGAAACTTCTCTGCCAGGTACTTTCTTGAGCATTTCAAGCCCAAGGATAAAAGCTGCTTTCATTTTGTAAGGGGAAGAATTCCTGTGATGACTCTGGTTGATCTAGACAAGGTGTCAGAGCACAGTTTGTCCAGCATATGCTTGACAGCAACATGGACACCAGTGCAAGGCTGGGTTCCAGTTACAATACTGGTTCCACTATTCCCCTCATCCCTGCTCTACTACTGAGGGGATACTTTAGAGGGATTGCCGAAGAGACCACAGTTGGTCTGGCAAACTGACCTCAGAGCTGCTGCTAGAAGAACTGTAATAAGACAAATAGGCAGAGCCATTTAATCATCACTGAGCCATACTTTGATATGTGGCTTCAGAGATGGGTTGCTACATTCACACAAATACACCTGCACCTATTCTAGATCCAAGTGAAAAAGGGAACTTGACATGGGCTGTTATCCAGACCTCAAGCAAGGCTTACAAATCATTTACTGTCATTTCTGCCTCATTTTATTTTAAACTATAAATTGTTATTTGTCTTCATGCATCAGACTGAATTTGATATTTCTGCCTGGACTGTTTTAGGTGTCTTTTTTGAACTTCTGCAGGTGTTTTGTAAACCATGCTGACTTGCAGAATTAAACATATAGAAGATCCAATCACTTCTTGAAAGCCTTTTCCAGCCTGGTTAATTCTGTATTCTGTTCTTCACAGAGAGAGTGATTTGCCATTGGAATGGGCTGCCCAGGGAGGTGATGAAGTCACCATCACTGGGAGTGTTTAAAAAGGGACTGCATGAGGCACTCAGTGCCATGGTTTAGTTGATTAGATGGTGTTGGATGATAGGTTGGACTCAAAGGTCTTTTCCAACCTGGTTAATTTTGTATTCTGTAAATAAGCAAGGACATACACTTCACCTTCTCTCTTCTACTCCTATTCATCTGCAATGTCTGGAGCCTCCATTAAATACCTTATTTCCATAGGGATCATAGTATGCAGAATTGAGTTCAGTACTTGAAAATTAAACATCCACAGAGAAGAGACAAAACTATGAGAGAAGAGAAAAAAAAAAAAAAATCAACCACCAAAACAAAAAACCCCCACAAAACTCAAATTCACTCAGGGGTATAAACTGTGATGGTTTCTGGTTTGAAAGATAATGATAAAAGGTCAACTTCTTTACCCTTTCTCAGAATATGAGAACTTTGCTTCCATTCAAGTACTCAGCACATGTAGCAATCCAAATGATGGAGTTGACCAGGAGATTCCTGTCCTCACTCACAACATAAATCTGGATTTGTGTCCTGTAACAGACTGCTGCAAATTTGAGCTGGAAAAACTAAGACTAGAGTTTGGACCACTGCCATAAGATGCAGAAAAGAACCAAACAGAACATTATTAACATGTCAGAGCTAATTTCTGGTCTTAATATCTATGTACAACACCCCGATCCCTCTCAAAAAGAAGCTAGAAGGTCACTGTCATTTCTGGTCTTGAAGACATGTGTCACTCATTTCCAGCCTCTTCTGATATTTGACAGTATGGACCTGCCTGGAGCACAGCAAGAATAAAGGATGGCACAGCTCACTGAGCAAAATTTCATTAACAATTTTCCTCCTACTCAAATAAGAGCTCACCTCTGACCCTAAAATGTAGAGTTTGCTACAGAAGAGGCACTTGTCAGAGCTTCAGTTAATACAATCCAGTCTTTGTCAAAGTCAAGTCTGTCTTGGAGGAATGCTTGAATTGATAACAATCTTTGATAAAATGCTGCATAATCTATAAGAGAGAAATGGGCTGCTTCAGCTAAGGAGGTCATGTTTCTCATTGTCTAGTCTGATCTGAGTTTATTGCACCAAGTGAAACTAGAGATGAAGATTCTCAGTGAAAATCACTGCATGTCTATTAACTATCTCTTCATGTTTCTACTCATGTCATAATTAATAGTTTACTCATAATTTGCAGATCAGATGCTATATTTCATTTTAGCAAAACAGGAAATTCCATTAACAGTTTAATTACTAGTTTGGACAACATACTCTGTGTTGCAATAAAACACTGATACTTTTCTTTTTACTGTAACATGACCTCTTCAAATGCTACAGTTAGTAGCTTGATTAACACAAGACACAGAATTTACATCATAACAAGCAATGTTGCTCAGGTCAAGCAGCTTCTTAGATTCACCAAAATGGTTTCTACTTTAGAACAACAATATAGGACAGTACATTTAGCCTCATGCATTATTAGCATAACATACAATAATTAAGGTTTTATATTCTTACTAAAGACGTAACATGAAATTTTAGTTGAAATCACAGAAACACAGAATGTTAGAGGTTGAAAGGAACCTCCAGAGATCACCCAGTCCAAGCCCTGTGCCAAAGAGGAACACAAGAACACATCCAGGCAGGTTTTGAAAGTCTCTGGAGAAGGAGACACTACAACCTCTAAAGGCAGCCTGTTCCAGTGCTCTGTTACCCTCACCATAAAGAAGTGTCTCCTCATGTTGAGGTGGGACCTTCTGTCTTCTAGCTTGTACCCTTTATTCCTTGTCCTGTCACTGGATGCCACTGAAATGAGTCTGTCACCTTCACCTTGACACCCACCCCTCAGATATTTATAGACATTGGTAAGATCTCCTCTTGGCCTTCTCTTCTCAAGACTAACCAGCCCCAGTTCTCAGTCTTGCTTTTCATGCCATATAAAAATTCACATCATATAACAATTAGCTTGAAATAAATCTTCTGATCCTAAGACTCCTGTATCTGAGGGAATTTAGGGGTTGAACATTGTGTATTAAACCAGCCTCTAGTATTAAAGGTCATTAGACACAAAAAAATAATGTCTTCTATTCCATCAGCCTAGATACAAATAAAGATGATGTTAAAACAACAATATGACAAAGAATGCTGTGCCAGGAGATACAGCACTTCTATAAAACATGCCCATAAGAGAGACTTCAGTCACAATAACAAGCAATTGGACAAGAGGAAACAACCTCAAGTAACAGGCTTACCCAGGGAAGAAGTGATGTCATCTTCCCTGGAGGTATTTAAAAGGTCATGTAGACATGGTGCTTAGGAACATCATGTAGGGGTGACCTAGCAGTGTTGGGTGAATGGTTGGGCTTGATGGTCTTAAAGGTCTCTTCCAACCAGAATGATTCTTTAAGTCTAAAAATAAATATATTTTTAAATACTACTTTTATATTCAGTTTAAATTTAAAATGCAGTCTAAAGACATTTATTATGTGGGGGTACGGTCATTTTAAGTAAGCAGAGAGCAGAAGAGAAGAGAGAGAATTGTTATGGTACAGCCTATCTTGTTCTAGATATTTATCCAATGAACTTGTTTAGAATAGTCTTTTGTTTTCCTTTTTACACCTAATAGTGATTTATTTATATTTTTCTACTTTTCTGCTCGAAATCTGTAACTAGATTTTAAAGGCATAGCCTAAAACCACTACAGTTGTTCTCATTTGTAATGTTCCTTGTAGATGAGAGGAGAGCGCTATGGCTGATAAATAATATCCACAAGACTATATAAATAAAGCAGAATATTAAGATGAAAAAAAAAAAAAACAAGAATCAAAAGAGATAGAGACAATTCCCAAACAATTAGATATTTCCTTTGTTGACAGATCTTTTAAACAACAACAAATCATCATCCTCTAAGCAATACTTAGCAGGAACTGCTCCAGCATCAAGCAACTGAAAGAACCTGACACAAGGTTTACTTTTTCTTATTATTATTTCTGAATATTAGCTCTTATGGATATTCATTTATATTTTTTTTAATCCTTCCAGTGAATAATATATTAACATAGACAACTGCATTATAGTTTTAAGGCATGACATAAAGCTGTGCAGGGGAGATCTGTTCAATCTGGGCAACCTGTCTCCCAAATTCTGTTCTCGTACTTCATCTTTTGGTTTATTCTCAACATCTTTGCAATTCACACCCTCTGATCTTGTCTTGGTATAAATTGTGTTGGCCCTTCTTACTCCTCTGGTGGTTTCATACTGGTACCTAGTGTGAGGTACCCAGATATGAGACAACATACATCTATCTCAGACCAGAGAGGGAAAGAGACTCAGTTCTTTTGAATATTTCCATGTTATGAAATTAGAGGCACAAACAATGCCAAAATATCAACAGCGAGGCTATTTATTAACAGAATAAACTGGATAGATCAGGAGAGAGAGAGAAAGAAAATAGAGAGTGAGAGAAGAGGGAGAGAGAAGAGGAAAGGAATCATATCACCACACCCTCCAAGACAGTTTGGGTCTGTGGAGGAAGGGTGCTGCCACTTTGGTGGGGAGAAGATGTTGGGTTTGTGAGGAAGGTCGCCGTAGCTTTGGCGTGGAAGCGAGATCATCCTTGTTGGCTGCACTGTCCTCCAGCAGAGGAGGGGAGGGAGAGATCCCAAAGTCCAAGTCCTTCTCTGAGCAGCCTCTTCAGCCCCATGAGTTGCAGCAGGTAGAACTTAGGACACAGAGAGAGGGTTCCTCTTGGTCTGCTTCTTCCAGGCTACATGGTGATGTCTCTGTCCTTTTCTCTCCTGGTATTTTCTTCAGAGCAGCATTGTCCAGGACTGTTCCTTCTTCTGAGCCAGTAGTTGCTCAGATCTTTTATACATTTTTTTTTAAAGGTATGTCCAGGTGGTGAATATGCATATTCCAAAGAGTATCAATAGCAGTGTCCTCTGCCCATTATTTCCAGGGCAGCTGCAGTCTGGTGAGCAATCTTTATCCTTTGCATCATCCTCCCTTTCTGGGGTAGCTGATGGGCAGAAATGATCTTGTCTATGCACATTCCAGAGAGTTGTTGTCCAGTGGCCAATTTGTATCCGCCCAATACACATCAGCTATTGTCTGGGCAAGCAGCAAAGGTTGAGTGACAAGATTTAGTCTCTCAGAGCATCTAAGCATTTTATCACCTCAACATACCACACGAGACTTGTGCTTTAGATTAAAACTTAGCTGAAGAGCTTATATGTCTTTTACCCCCAGTAAGTAAGGCTTAGGAAAATTCTGAATTCCACAGAGACAGATAAAGAATGTATAGGAACACTGCACATTACGAGAAACAGATCTCTGAAAAGTAACAAAAAATGGTATACGTGTAGCAACATCAGGTCTCTTTTTTTTCTTCTCTGACATGATATTCTATAGAGAATATAGAATTGCTCTGATTCTCTTAGTTTTTAGCTAAAAAGACTACAGTGTTAAAAAAAAAAAAGAAAGAAAAGCCAAATATTTTCAGTCAGACTGGCTTTGGTATTTAAACAAAGAAAAGGAGCATTTACAGTTTCTTTAACATAGCTTACAAATTTAAATCCAAATATATGAATGCAAGTAAAATTCTAAGCAATTTTCAAGGTAACTAGAGTTATGTTCCTTTGACTGCTGGTCCCTTAGTCTTTGTTTCCAACAAGAGTCTGTCTACAGCTTCCAGTATAGGTTTACTGCTCCATTACAGCTGGTAACTTCAATAGTCACAGTGTTTAGTGGGGTTGTTAAACTATAGAAGTGGTTCCTAATTATATTAGCCAGCAAACGGGAGATCTTTGGAAGAGTGACTGAGAAAAATGCACCAGCTGACAAAGAATTTGGATACAAAATGCTCCTATAGGACTACATGCCTCCCATATTGTCCTCTGTGTTTTTCTTCTATTTACTGTGCTTATTTAAGCTTATTGTTTACCTGGAAAGAAAATTCAGTCAGAACCATGAAATACAAGTAATCATCAGTGTCTGCCAATAACCAAAGGGTAGTAAATAAGGTATTAACCACAGAACATCAGCTACTTAATGCCTGGAGAGTGGCCAGTCTGGCTGGAAATATGTATTCCTTTTTTTCCTTGCTGTCATTTATGTCAGTCTTGAATAGATTCTGTTTCACTATGCAGTGGATTACACCCAGAGCTTATGGATATGAATATGGGTTGCTTGCTTTGGTCTCTCTGATCATGCTCCAGTGGTATTAACACTTGGGGTCAATCTGGATTATCCCATGTTTAAAAGATGGCAATTAAACATGACAATTCTTAATTTCTGAGAATTTCTTCTTGCTTGTATGAAGAGCTAAAGCAACTGCTCACACAGACTTGCTTTGTCAATTTCTTCCTGCTGGTGGTCTGGATAGTGGTAACAGGAAAAAGAAATAAGGCCATTACACAAGTATTTTCCCTTTGATGGGACAACTGATCTGAACAAGTTGCAAAGAACTTAAAGGTTGAACGGGTGCACTCTTCAGAGACATGTTCTCCTTCTCTGTTGAGACTCAGTAGTAAAATTAGCTAATATGCTAAAGCAAAGTCTGGAGTTCAAATTTTACCATTTGTTTGTTCAGGAAAGAGTCTGATTTGCCATCACAGGAGGTAAGGGTGACTGCATGTGAGACCGTCTGGGATACCACCAAGTGAGAAGGAACTTGGGACCCATTTCCAAGCTGGAAGAAAAACACAAAGAAAAGCAGAAGGCTATCTTTAGCATGCCAAGTACATCAGATGAAAAGATCAGATCATCCTATAGGTAAAGGAGATTTTCCTCTAAAATACTTGTCTCTGATGTCATGGAATAGCTGGTGTGAAAACTTGCTCGATATGTAGTAGTTCAGATATTTTAGCTCCCTATTTATTTTTATCCTCAGTATGTTAACTATGAAGATAGTGTCAGAACTACAAGAAATGAAGACATTTTGAGAAAGAAAAAAAAATATTTCAAACAAGTTTAGAAGTTATTATGAAAAAATACTTTATTTAAAAACATTTAGCAATATTTTAAAGATTTTAGAACTCAGGCAGTATTAGAGCTCAAGCAGGTCTAATCAGTACTGACTAGGCAGCATTAAGGGCCCTGACAAAGTGAACAAAGAGCAAATGAAAGCAAAAGATGTTTGCTGAGACTGTGTATGATATTCCATAGGGTGGGGCTATGAATTCCAAGCTTGACCATAGGTTTTTGTCAGCTTTTTTTTTCCTCTTCAATGTAGGTATTTTTATCTATAGAAAGGACTTTGAGATACAGCTATGTGCCATGGAGCACATATAATCTCTTGCTGCAATTCATAGCACATGGGGATAGAAAAGGCCTTTTGAAAATAAATAACTGAAAAAATTAGAAGGATTTTTGAAGATTGCAGAGACCTTTAGGACCAGTCCAGGAGCCCTGTCCTTCTGTCAAAGTACAAATTACCCCCATATGGTGATGCCTGTTCTCTCAACGGTAATTTATTCATTATGCAGAGTGCCGAATACCAAATGGTGAAAGCACAGCAGCAGAACAATGAAACAGGCTTAGGAAGCTAATAACTGTCCAATCAATAAGAACCTAATGAACTACAACATGTAATACTTTATAAGGCATTCAAATTAAAAGGGGGAGAAAAAAAAAACCGACACACAACAATGCAATATCAATTTACTTATTCCAAGTCTAATCAAATGAAATAAGCATAATCCTCAAAAAAAATTTAATATATATATAGCTATAACTGACATTTAGGGAAGGAGGATGAGTGAAAGGTACAATCTAGCCAAAATTGCTTAAAGAATATAATTACATACTGACCACCTGCCTTTATGTAATGTAAATTCTGCACCAATTTCTTTGGGTGGGGTAATAAAGGAGTTGTTTGGGGGGTTTTTGTGCGTGTGATTTTTTTGTTTGTTTGTTGTGTGGTGTGGTTTTTTCCCTGTATTGGTGCTGGAGAAGAGAGACATAACTCTATAGAACATATGAATATAAAAAGAGTAGCTGAAATCTTTATCAAGAACTTACAGGCATATTTTATCAAATGTAGCACCATAACCTTTCCTGGTGAAGGTAAAACCTTGGGTTTCTATCTATCCACAATCTTTTCCCTTCTAACCCAAGAGCCTCATTTTACCGAGTCCCATTCCCACCTTTGCCAAAAAATGCTGGATCTCATTCTGTAGAAATAATATTAATCTATATATTATGTGCAAGTGTATCTCAGAAACATGTTATGTGCATTCTAAGCAGCCAATATACAAAACATCATCTGGATAGAGCCGTTTTCAATGAAGTTATAACAAGGACATTATTAGTCCCTTTCCTAAGGTGAGGAGGTAACAGCAAATTCCAAGTATCCTCTATGACAGAGCACTCCATTGTCTTTCCTGTCTGCTGGACTGCACAGTCAAGAATCTGTCTTTCAGTCTTCTTCCACTGAGACACCTATCATTAAATGATAAATTTTGAATAACATGCTTCTGAATTATTGTTTCTTCCTATCTCTGCTCAAAAAGCTTGATTTGTGTTGTTGGGGAGGGGGTGGTGAATGGTGGTTAGGGGGGCTGTGTGGGTTTTCCCCCCTTTTTTTTAAGTTTCTGAAGGTGGTGGGGTTTTTTATTTTGTTGTTTGGTTAGTTGTTTTAATTTAAATTCCCTTATCCATTGTATATTGGCTTCTATTGCCTTCCCTGACAGAAAAGGTGCCAACAAGAGGGTTCACTTTTGTCTCAGCCAGCTACACATATTAGCCATTCTCACAGCAGTTGCCAAGTATAGTTGTAAGTCCTCCTCTTCAAGAGTGGCTGGAGTTTTCTTTATCCACAGCAGCTGACATTAAGTGTCTTCTGTGTTTCCTGCTGTTTCTGTTCACATGTGATAATGGTTAGTGTCAGTTTCACTATCCCTCCATTTCTTCTTCTGTGAGTGTCGCTTCTTGTAGCTTTCTTCATGAAAAAGAATAAAGTAAATCTATATTTTCATTTATAATTCTGTGCCTAAACTGGATGTAAAGCTTTCTGGAGTTTCAAATTCTGCTTCCAACTCTGCTGCTGATGTTGTGGCTTTTTTGCATCAGTCACATGAAGTCTTGGAGTTACAGTGCAGAAGCCTTGTCTGTGACACAGTGCTGCTTTTGAAAGCAGAAACGTGAATTACGTGTGCCTTCAAACACATGGTTGTAAGAGGTTTTGATGCTGTTAGTCCCCACATGAACAAACAAACATTGTTCTTAACAGTCATGCATTTCCTAGAGTTTTCTCATCTTCTCTTAGTACAAAACCAATAGCAAAGAAACCCTATGCCATGAGTTCAGCTGAATCTGATGCTGACATTCAATACCATGCTGTGACCAAGCCAATCTCAAAAGGGAAGTACTGGTTGGAGCAAAGTATGGGGCTTGAAGTTCAGGTTGTAAGAGGAGAGGCTTCCTGTTCTGCTTGCTGCTTCTGGTTTTTGGGGCTTGGGATGTTGGCCTTTTCCACCAGGGAGTCTTCAGGTCAAGGGGTGGGGGACATTGCTGGCTTTTTATGCTGCTTCTGCATTTTGCTGTGCTTTTCTGCAAGTAGGCTGAGGTAATTGTTAATTTTCATCATCTCATTAGACTATCTCAAACCAGAGCTTTTTTGTGTTGCTCTCCCTTTTTGCCCCATTGACGTGGGAGAGGGGAGGGAAGCTTGTGAGAGCAGCTTGTGTTAACCCAGGACACCCAGTAAAGTGTTCAGAGTTTCAACATGTTTGTATGTGACTTCTGAGAACTAGAAGCAATCAGTGAAAAGAGGCAAAAAAATAGACACTGTGTGCATTTGTCTGGATAGCTGTTCCAATAGATGGACCTTAAGCTGAACTTTAGGAACACTAGACACTTGTGGGATGTCCAAATTCCTTATAAGACTGATGAGGGAGCTGATGTCAGTGAGACTTTGACCAGTCCAAGGAAAAATTTTGAAAAATCTAATCAAGAGTTTCTCAGTCTGTCTCACATTCATTCAGCAGTAAGACAAAACAATGCAAATGCATCAAACTGCTTTGGAGTCTGACTGTAAGAAGGAAATTATTATTCTTCAGGGTTTTTTCTGGTTGTGGTTTGTTTTGTGTTTTGTTTCTTTTTTTTTTTTTTTTTTTTTTTTACAGTTCTGTGTTATTTGTTGGCTCACAGATCTTTGCTTTTCTAACACCTCATACTTTGACGTGACAGCCTCAAAGCAATTGTTACCAAGATTATATTAACAATACTCACTCAGCAATGCAGGTGGAGTAAAACAAAAATGAAAACAACAAAAACCAGGAGGGGGAAAAAAAAAAATAATAAAGTGACAGAACTGCTTTGTTTCTCAAGTTATGATCATGCAGTCCAGACGTGGAGAAGCAGCAAACAGCTATCGCACCGTGGATAACACAGAAAACCTCTTCTTAGAACAATGGAAACAGCCTCCTGCATTCAGAACGTGAACTGCCAGTGGGAATTAACATCTATCAGATCTACCTCATTGCCTGGTGTTCACTACTGGGCTACTGGGCTGGTACTCACAGGGTTGGGGGAACAGCAGTGCACAGGAGCTTGTAAATCACACAGTTTAAACAGAATATTATCAAACTAAGTTGTCATTTTTAACTACCCTTCAGGGATTGTAGTGGAATTTCAGTCCCTTTTTAATGAATGGAATTTTTGGCCACAACAATAAAAGCAGAATAAATACTTCTAACTGCTTGGCATGGCCCTTTCCTTTCTGAAGGAAAAAAAAAAATCCCCAAAAACAAACCAAGTATTATCACACTTTTAAAACCAGCCACAGCACATGGGGTTAAAGATCTAAAATCTCTGCATGGTGCAATAAAACTGATACTGAAATAGTGTCCCCCTACTGTAGGAGGAATCTGCAATCAGGGCTTCCAAGCACATGCAGAAAATAACTCTTGGATCAGTTTTCTTGTCTTCCAGTAGACTTGGCAAGAATGACAAGCCATATGTGAAGCCAGCCATATATCAGTTATGTGGTCTTAGATATTTGCAATAAAACAAAGGACTTTGCTGTCAACCCTCTTGATTTCATGAATCCTTTACAGCTCACAGCAATGTCCCTTTATCAAAAGCCACAAAGTTATCCTTAGACGTGCATTTCTTAGGGAAAATATTCTCTGAAATAGCTATTTATGATTAAATCCATCAGGGGAAGGGGAAGACATGAAAGAACCTAACAGAGCCATTTTCAGCCATGTTGAATGCATCTTGATATAATGAGTATAATAACAAATTAAAAGAAGTAATACTAGGGGTCTGGGGAAGGGTAGAGAAATTAAGATACACGTACACAAGACAATAAGACCAAGAAGGAAATATTTGTGACGGAGATGTGGATGGCCTGGTAATTTAAGTGGAACTAAGGCATCATTCCTGAATTCCTCCTGGCCATTTACTTAGCCATTATTAAATGACTGTTTCATATAAAGATTATATTAGGAGCGAGTTCAAAGCAAGAATTTTATAACAGACTTCTCCCAGCTAATTCTAGATGGACAGCCTGCATGTAAGGAACCAAAAGGAAGACTAGGAAATGGTTCAGGGTGAGCCATGAAGTGAGCTCAGGACCTAATGAATAGCTGACACCCCAGGCTTGCAAAAGCATGTGGATTTGAACGGCCCAATGCATATGATTACTCACATATGCGAAGTTCAGTGCACACTCAAGCCTGAGAATATGAAGTAGTAGTTTTATTTGATGTAGTGGTAAAGAGAGTCAGGGAAGAGCTTTAAGAAGTGTAGTAATGTGATTATGGCAGTGTTTTTTCTGAACTAGACTTACAGAAAAAGCTTAAGAGAATGGAATTGTTGCAAAGCTAATAAGGTTTATTATAGAACAGCAGCAATGGCTTTGACAAACACTTGGCATGAATTTCATGACTATAATGGCAAATGATTTTTTTTTTTAAATCAAATACTTCTAAATATCACATTATAAACAACAATACATCAATGGACAGATTACCATTCCTGTTAACTTCAAAATTTTTTGGTTTTTTTTTTTTTTTATATATACTGTTTGTTTTGAACAGATTCCTGTTGTTAAAATGTTTGAGCTTTCTAGATCCAATTCAGTGAGGCAGTCCAACTAACTTATAGCACACGTTTTATCTCACTGGAATTAGTGGTTTGCAGTCATATGTGATTAAGGACCTTTTCATGTGATCTAGATTAGCTTTTCTATCTATTAAGATTATTTTTATAACAAAAAACAAAACAAAAAAACAACATAAACCCAACACAAAAATTGGCTTCTCTCTCACCTTTTTCTTTCCTTAATCCTTCTATAAGAAATATTTATAAATAATCTTTTTAATCACTTTAAAGATTCAGATACCAGTGAAATATTTAGAATACATAGAATAAACCAGGTTGGAAGAGACCTTCAAGATCATCGCGTCCAACCCATTAACCAATCCAACACCACCTAAACAACTAACCCATGGCACCCATTTGCTTTACAATATCTTTTACTGGTGTCCTGCTCAATATCACACGGTTTCTGTGGACACAGTACATAAAGCCTAAGGGCTGTTATCCAGGGATGCTGCTGTAGGTAAGTTTGTCATGTGTAACTCTAGACACAGAATCACAGAAACATTCAGGTTGGAAAAGACCCTCAGGATCACCAAGTCCAACCAATAGATGCCCCCACTTCATCTTCCCAAAGCAGCTACTGCTCCCTCTACACCATCTTCCACCCTGCCTAAACAGCTCCTGCTCCACCACCATTTCTGCACCTATCCCAGAGCCAGGGGCAAGACCCTCAACCAGCCAAGACACCACACAGAGGAGCTCAGCCCCAGTAAGGAGACCCAGCCAGCACCCGTGGATGGTATTGGAGTAGTCATCAATTCTGGTCCTAACAACCGGGGGGCCACCAGGCCCCCCGGCCTTTGTTGTCACCACCACCATCACCCAGTGTGCACCATGGGCACTCACCAGTGATGAAAGGAGGATCCTTCAGCCCAAATGGGCTCAGCTTAGGGCTTCGGTCTTTCCTGGGGGTTATTAAAAGGGCAGTGGGTGGGGAGGGCTAAGTGGCCACACCTGGGGTGGGAGGAGGCTGCAACAGAGCCCAGGTGCTCTGGGATTTGAGGAGAAAAAAGGGGGGAAATGGGGTGGGTGAGGGACTTCTAGGGTGTCAGGTAATGATAGGACTAGGGGGATGGGAATGAAAATAGAAATGGGTAGACTCAGACTGGATGTTAGGAAGAAGTTCTTCCCCATAAGGTTGGTGAGACACTGGAACAGGTTGCCCAGAAGGTGGTAGACGCCCCATCCCTGGGGGTTTTTAAGGCCAGGATGGATGATGGTCTGGGCAACCTGATGTAGTGTGAGGTGTCCCTGCCCATAGCAGCAGGATTGGAACTACATGATCCTTGAGGTTCCTTCCAACCCTAACAATTCTATGATTCTATGATCACAACATGAGGAATATCTAAAAATAATCCTTCCCTCAGAAGTTGCACTTGCAATTCTTTTCAGTTACTTTTCATTGTTTTGATAGAGGAGAAACATTTCCAGGAATTATTGTACTAACCATTATATTTAAAAATGAGCCCTGGAACTACACTGCCCTCCCAATAAATATCATTTAACAATCCTTGTTGTGGAAATATGTAACAGACAAGTCAAGAGGGTTTTATCTTTTTTATTTTTCATTCTCACAAATGTATGAAAATATTAACAAATGCTCACATCACCACTCAAAATATTATGGGTCAGATCTAAGCAGAGTGGAGAGGTCAATGATCCATCATCATGGCTTTATATCATTATGGGCTTTAGGGCATAATAGCCTGTGAGGAAGCTTGCTTTAAAAATTGGAAGGAAACCTGAAAAAGGTTAATTATGGCACACACATTTGACAGTTCCTTTTCAATCTGATTCAGCTCAGCTGTGAATGCCATTGTGTCCTCCACACAAAGATCTTACTTGCTGCCATGCTACTTTCTGTCACCCCAAGACTGTGGTATGGTTCACTTGCAAGAATGGATCCCAAACCAAATTGCCATGTGTTCTAAAAGTGTACACCTGCTTTGCTGTGGATCTGGTGTTTAGAGCTTGCTGTCTGAAACCTTAACATGCAGAAACTTGTTTTGACAGTTTAGGTTATGTTCGTTAGGGAGTTCAAGGACTGAATATTTCTTAGGGGGTGGGAAGGAGAGGCAAAGAAGCACAAACAAAACAAAAACTTAAGCTTGTGACTAATTGGCTGAAAGGATGTGAGCATTTCGGCTCTGCTTAATTGAATGTGGGCTCAAATTAAAAAGAGTAATTGCTCTGAAAACTTTGCATTGCAGATTGTTGCTCTCCTCTATACATTAAGCGAAAGCCTTCGAGCACGTGTCAGTGGTGCTACTGACAGGAATCCAAATACCCTGTTACATGCATCTATATTCAGAGGAGTTCTAAAAGGAATTAGCCTGCATTATATCAATGGTTTCATTTACAAACAAAATTTTCATGGAAAAGGTGGCCAGATTTTGGCTGGAAATTTCAAATTATGACTGTGTCTTCTGACTGACAGCTGCTTTCCAAACATTTCCTGATCATAACACCTGAAAATAGTACTCTATTTTTCAATGTAAAAATAATCAATTTTGGCATTTGGAACCAAGCCTTTATGTTTTCAGACAAACTTCCTGTTGATTCTAGAAAGATCTTCAGCTGAGCAAAGCCCTACCGAGTTAAACATGAATAACCAAGGAGTGGGGAGTCAAGGAATCACTCATGAAAGTACAGAGCTCAGTTATGAGGACTTTTAAAATAAAAATCATTAATTCAATTGTTTTGTCTGCATGCTGACATTGCCATCTATTCTTTGCATCAGAACAGCATCCACAACTTCTAGCCCTATTGTGCTATGCACAAAAACATGGAACAAAAGAAATGTCCTACCTCTCAAAATACTTCTCTCCAAGGGAAACAAAGAGCCTTTGTTTGCTATTTCAACAAGACTGGTGGACATCATCTCTAAGCAGAAGCTCTAACAATCAGCCCTTTCCATCTTCTTACAAACATCCCCATGCATATTTTTCACACGAGTCTACTATAGTAAAAGAGAAAATATTACTTTATATTAATAAAAAATGGAAAGCGCAATGCATTCCACATGCAAAGGTTTTCCATTTATGGAGCTGGAGGCCAAAAGCATTTTAAAACTTAAAGATCCCTTAAATAACCCTATTGGTTTAAGTAGGAAGCAAATATTCTTAGCTCAGCAGGTAGTTGGTATCTAACTCACATTCAGACTTCACATAAATACACATCAAAGCATTTATCTAGTAATAAATTTTTTAAAAATAGAAAAATAAAATAAAATAAAATAAAATAAAACAAAATAAAATAAAATAAAACCACCATTAAAAAAAAAAAAAAGAAAGAAAAGAAAAACCAAAACCAACCAAACAAAAAACCCCCACAAAAAACCAAACCAACTCTTAAGGAATGCAGTTCAGATAGGGAAGTGTCAGTTATTTTGCACATTTCCTATTCCCAGCTCATTAATTTCAGCTTTTGACAGGGGTGGAGCTGAAAGAGGGGGTCAGAAATCCTGTGGAGGTTTTTCTCTCCTCCCAATTTCACATGAATAAACAGAGGGAGGGAGTCCCCTGCCTGTCTACCAGGCTCTTATCTATCATATTTAGATGCTAGATGCTGTCAGATATTAGATAGTGATGCCTGTAGGTTCTGCTAGTTTACTGGGAAATGAAACCTGGAACAGAAGATACTCCTTTCCTTTCCGTAATCCACTTTAGGAGTAGGCTTGGTCATCCTTCAAAAAATGTGGATGTCCAGGTAACAGTGATGGGATCATATTTGTGTCATTCAGTACCTACACCTGATTTTATTTTTTTTCTCACCCTATTCATGGTGTCTTAACAGCATCCTATCTGCATCTTTTGCCTACATTCTTACATTCTTCCCAAACCCGTATCTTCCCACTCCAGAAGTGGTAGGTTTAGACTGACACTGCTGAATTTTCTTTAAACTCTTCTCATATATGAAACCTCTTTACATATTAAAAATTCTTAGAAATTATGTGTTTTCATGACTAGAGAGAATAAAAATATCCAGTTTTTTCTTGATTTCCACAAAAAATACATCAGAAAAAGAAAAGAAAGTGTTTATCTAGGGAAAAGAAGCAGTGATTAAGGGATAAGAAGGACTGCTCTTTAATACTAATTCTTGAAAAATGTCCCTATGATCACTCATAACTGAGTTAGCAGTTACTGCCCTTGTGCTAGAAGCTGCCACGCTACACGCTGACATAAGTTAACCACACAGACACACTTTTACCTCCCAGCAGTAAAACAAACCTAGCCATCATATACTGCAAAATGAATGTATGGGTGAAATCAGGTACTGTTTCAGCTAAAGGCTGGCAATTTCCAGATGATGGAAGGTAATTCCTTAAGACACTGAATGCCATCACCCCAGCATATGATCTAAAATTTTTGGAGTAGTGCTTTACATTATGTGGTTCAATGTTAGTCCCATCTGGCTTATTTTTCCTTTCATAATCTTACCTGCATGGACACTGTCTTGGTTTGATTTTAGTAGGATCCATAAAATATAATAAAATAAAATAAAATAAAATAAAATAAAATAAAATATGTGTGCATGCCTTCATGTGGGTTTCTTTTTAAATGTTGCTGTGTTTTGGTTTACAGACAGTAAATATGAAAATACGGCATGTTCCTTTGAATCAAAGAGATCTCAACTGAAACTTTGCACATGTGGTGTCATCCATACCTTTGGATTATCCTTTGGAAAAAAAATTGTTGTGGACCTTGTGATGCTTTTACTACACTACACTATGAAAAATACTATAGCAAAATGGTTTTGATTTGATGGTCAAGCAGAGTTTGGTTCTTATCACTTTCCAGACTTGCTCAAATGATTGTACTCCTAAAGTCTGTATGTTTTCTGAGGGAAGAGGAGTTATTACTTCTTTTCAAACCATTATGCACATAGCGATACATGCAAAACAAATGACCCATGACACTTAGCACTGAGCAGTAGGATAGGATTTCAGTTCTGCGTTGACTGGTAAGCTACCTGCAGTAAGTGTATTTGGTTTGAATGGCAAGGGTTAGGTAGTGGGGGGCTACAGGGGTGGCTTCTGTGAGAATCAGCTAGAAGTTTTCCTTACGCCTGATGGAACCAATGCCAGACAGCTCCAAGACAGACTCATCTCATGCCAAGGCTGAGACCATCATCAATGATCATCAATGATGACAGTACCTCTGTAAGGGAAAAACCCCCTGTGGATCTGCATCTAGAGAGAAGAGTGAGATTATGTGAGAGAAAAAACTCTGCAGACGCCAAGGTCAGGGAAGGAGCGGGCAAAGCTGATCCAGATTCCAAAGCAGAGATTCCCCTGAAGCCCATGGTCAAGACTATGGTTGGACTCGATGATCTTTGAGGTCTCTTCCAACCTTGGTGATACTGTGATACTGTGATAAAGCAAGCTATTCCCCTGCAGCCCATGGAGGTTAACAGTAGAGCAGATATCCACTTGCAGGTCATGAAGGAGCCCACACTGGAACAGGTGTACGCACCCAAAGAAGGCTGTGACGCCACAAGAAGCTCATGCCAGAAAAGGCTCCTGGAAAGACCCGTGGGATTGTGGAGAGAGGATACTATGCTGCAGCAGGCTTGCTGAGAGGATTGTGACTCTGAGGGTACTCATGCTGGAGTAGTCAATTTCTGAAGGGCTACACCCCAAAGAAAGGACTCACACTGGAGCAGTTTCTGAAGAACTGTAGTTTGTGAAATGGACCCCCCCACTGGAGCAGAAAAGTGTGAGGAGTCCTCTGCTGTAGAAGGAAGGAGCATCAGAGACAATGTGTGAGGAACTGACTGCAACTCTCATTCTCCACCTCCTTGTGCCACTGGTGGGAAGGAGGAGGTAAAGAGATTGGGAGTAAAGATAAACCTGGAAAGAAGAGACAGGTCGGGGGGGGGGCAAGTGTTTCAAGATTTATTTCTCATTCTGCTACTCTGATTTGACTGGTAATATATTACATTATTTTCCCCAAGTCAAGACTGCTTTGTCCATGGAGGTAACTCATGAGTGATCTTTCCCTGACCTTACAATGACCATTAAGCCTTTCATTATATTTTCTCTGCCCTGTCCAGCTAAGGATGGTAATGTTAGAAGTATTTTGGAGAGCACCTGGACTCCAGTCATTGTTAATGCACCACATCAACAAAGGCCACAACCTGCATAATTATTCTTTAGGTCTCATATCTGAAAATAGGTTTTGGACACCATAGGAGATGGTGTAACTTCCTCATAGTATTTCAAGCAATTACTAAGTATGGCATCAGCAGAGATCTTGTATAATTTTTCTTTCACACACCCAGGAGAATGGGAGCCTTCCCACTGTGGCATAGCTTAGTGTGTGTGAATGAAGAAAGAGATGCCAAAGCAGATTTATCCTTAAGGAAGCATCATTGGTGATGTAAATTTCTATTTATTTGAGAGCAAAACAAAGAGAGATTTACTCATCAATCATATAAGACTATCATCAGGACAAAAATAAAGATAGATTCTACACTTAATTAAATGGAGCCAAAATAGTAAAGCAGAGCTGAACACAAAAATTAGTTGGTTGTTCTGAGTTTTCAACTATCCTGTTGAGATTGTGAAGCTAACGGTAGATAATAAGAGAACAAGTGAACCAAACATGAATAACATTTAGTTCAGAGCCCATCAAATGGTGAGACAAGCCGTGTCTCATAGGTGTTGTGGATACTGAGTTCAGTGGAGAAGGTGCTGACCCAATAGTAAGAGATATATAATCCTGTCACTGTTTTTCACTTTTTCACAAATAAACATTTGGTTGTTTGATATGCAACTCCAAAAATGTATTGGATTTTCCTAGGGTTTTTTCTCCTCTGTTAACCCCAAAAGTGAAACCATAACATCAGTGTTATTTGAAAACATATTTATGTTTGTTTTCCCTATAAAAAGAGATAATAATGTTATGTTCCAGTAATATTAAGTTGCAATGTTATTTGCAAGATTGCAGAGCTTTTAATTTTCTGATTATTTCCACAGTGGGAGTTTCAGCTCAATTTCTACCAAGACACTTCTATGTGTTTCGGTTATTTTTTTATTACAGCTAGAAGCAACTATAATTGCCTTTAGTGCATGAAAACACGACTGAGGAGACAATTGTTGTCCCTAAAGACTAAAGTCATCAGCATACATTTTTGATGTAAAATTTTTGTAAATTAATTGCAAGGTCCTATAAATATTATATTTACTAAAATTGTGTTGTCTGATGTCTTCAAAGAAACAATCTGTTTGCTTCCTTTTTTTTTTCCTTTTTTTTTTTTTTTTTTTTAACTATGCTTCATACACAGCACATTTCCCGAGGCAGAAAACAAAAACATGGGAGGAAATATTAGCCTTCTACTTTTGTGATTTTTACATTCTACTATTTTTCTTTTCCAACTTTGGGGTTTCTTTTTAATATAATTCTGGAAGGATAGCGTAAAAAAAAAAAAAAAGATCAGTAACAGTCTTGATAATCCAGCCTCATCTTCAATTTTTCACTATTCAGCTGATCAAAAAAATCAATATGCTTCCCAAATGATGAGGCAGGGTTTTTACACTTGATTTGGTCATAAATAACCTTTTTTTTTTTAAAAGCAAACAAACAAAAAGAAATCAACTTGAAGTGCTACAGCCCACAGTTTTATTTTAAGAAAAGACTTCTAAAGGAATTATCCTCTACAGACACTCAGATAGGAACCCGACAGAGACTATCCAGGACCTGGAACTACAGTTGTCAAAAGTCTCTGAAATAGCTTGGGTAGGTTCCAAGATTAATAAGGCTAATCAAAACTCTTATGTATTTTCAGCTGTGTGAGTTCTCAGTCCAGTGTGTCACCTGTAACCTAAATGTACAGAAATGTCACATGATTTATGATTTATGATTTATGATTTATGATTTATGATTTATGTGTGCATTTGACTGCAGGAGCTACAAGTATTTGGGATGTTAGCTCGCAAGTTTTTGTAAGGAGATGGGTAATGCAACAACTAGCATCAAGAACAGTGATTACAGAATCAGAATCACAGAATAAACCAGGCTGGAAAAGACCTTCAAGATCATCAAGTCCAACCTATCACCCAACACAACTGAATCAACTAAACCATGGCACCAAGTGCCTCATCCAGTCTTATTTTAAACACTTCCAGGGATGGTGACTCCACCACCTCCCTGGGCTGCCCATTCCAATGGCCAATCTCTCTTTCTGAGAAGAATTTCTTCCTAACGCCCAGCCTAAACTGCAAAATTGTTTTAGAATCATAGAATCATACAATTGTTGGGGTTGGAGGGGACCTCGAGGATTGTCCAGTTCCAACCACCCTGCCGTGGGCAGGGACACCTCACACTAGATCAGGCTGCTCACTGCCACATCTAGCCTGGCCTTAAAAACTCCCAGGGATGGGGCTTCTACCACCTCCCTGGGCAAACTGTTCCAGTTTCTCACTATGCTCATGTTGAAGAATTTCTTCCTAACATCCAATTTGAATCTATCAATTTCTATTTTTTTTTCCATTCCCCCTAGTCCTACCATTACCTGGCACCCTAAAAATTCCCTCACCTGCCCCATTTTCCCCTTATACCCAGAGCACCTGGGCTCTGTTGGAGTCTCCTCCCACCCCAGGTGTGGCCACTTAGCCCTCCCCACCCACTCCCCTATTTAATCCCCGCCAGGAAGGGCAGAAGCCCCAAGCTGAGCCCATTTGGGCTGAGGGATCCTCCTCTTATCACTGGTGAGTGCCCATGGTGCACACTGGGTGATGGTGGTGGTGACAACAAAGGCCGGGGGGCCTGGTGGCCCCCCGGTTGTTAGGACCAGAATTGATGACTACTCCAATACCATCCACGGGTGCTGGCTGGGCCTCCTTTCTGGGGCTGAGCTCCTCTGCGTGGTATCTTGGCTGGTGAGGGTCTTGGCCCTGGCTCTGGGATGGGTGCAAAACGGTGGTGATGGAGAAGTTGGAAAGAAAGAAACATACATATATTGGGGATTATGTTCAAAAATGTTAACAACACAGAAATAGAATAGAATAAACCAGGTTGGAAGAGACCTTCAAGATCATCATGTCCAACCTATCATCCAACACCACCCAATCAACTAAACCATGCAACCAAGCATCCTGTCAAGCCTCACCCTGAACACCCCCAGCGACAGCGACCCCACCACCTCCTCAGGCAGCCCATTCCAGTGGGCAATCACTCTCTCTGTGTAAAACTTCCTCCTAACCTCCAGCCTAAACCTCCCCTGACACAGCCCGAGACTGTGTCCTCCTGTTCTGGTACTGGTTGCCCGGGAGAAGAGACCAACCTCTGCCTCACTACAACCCCCCTTCAGGTAGTTGTAGAGAGCAATAAGGTCACCCCTGAGTCTCCTCCTCTCCAGGCTAAGCAACCCCAGCTCCCTCAGTCTCTCCTCATAGGGCTTGTGCTCCAAGCCCCTCACCAACCTTGTTGCCCTTCTCTGGATATGCTCCAGCAAGTCAACATCCGTCCTAAACTGAGGGGCCCAGAACTGGACACAGTACTCGAGATGCGGACTAACCAGTGCTGAGTACAGGGGCAGAATGACCTCCCTGCTCCTGCTGGCCACACTGTTCCTGATGCAGGCCAGGATGCCGTTGGCCCTCCTGGCTGCCTGGGCACACTGCAGGCTCATGTTCAGCCTACCATCAACCAGCACCCCCAGGTCCCTTTCCACCTGACTGCTCTCCAGCCACTCTGACCCCAGCCTGTAGCTCTGCATGGGGTTGTTGTGGCCAATGTGCAGAACCCGGCACTTGGATGTGTTAAATCTCATGCCGTTGGACTCTGCCCATCTGTCCAGCCTGTCAAGGTCCCTCTGCAGAGCCTCTCTACCCTCCAGCAGATCAACTCCTGCCCCCATCTTGGTGTCATCAGCAAATTTACTGATGATGGACTCGATGCCCTCATCCAGATCATCAATAAAGATGTTAAAGAGCATGGGGTTGGTTTTGTTATGTTTGCTTGGTTTTTTTCTCCCAAGGAAAACGTAGGCAAGACAGACTTTACCATAGTTCTTCCTAACTGAGGTAATGCACTTCATTTTATTTTAGTGTTTTCACTTTATAAAAACAGTTAACATCAGTTTGTTTCCAGTTTTAATGGAGATAAACTCCTTCTTTTCCCCCTGAAAAACTTCACAATACGGTTGGAAACGTCAGCAATAATTAGACAAAATGGTTGTGAAAACATAAAATAGAAACAGTATGCCTTTTTATAATGGAATCAGTTTGTCTGATTATCTCAAACAATGTACATTTCCAACTGCCCAGGAGGGTCATTAGAGCTTATGAAAATCAGACTTTGTTTTTTCTGCTTCATACATCATGGACAACAATATTGTTTCCAGGATCATTATATATCATCTGGCATTTATGTTAGACTTTCTTGAGCTACAGTGAACCTGGAGCATGAAATGAATTAAAAAATAAAATATCAACAATAACAACAATGAAAAACCAACCAAAAAAATCCCAAAACACCAAACACCAAAAAAAAATGCCAAAACCACAAAATAAAATAATGTATTAACTAAATAATTGTTACATGGAAATTATAGAAGGAAAGGTCACAGAATCACAGAAACATTCAGGTTGGAAAAGACTGTGGCAATGGTGGCAATAAGCAGTGTGAGCAATCTGGCAGTATAGGCTTAGAGCCTGACATGGTGGTAGACCATGCTCAGCATAAGTGCAGAAGTAGCTGGCAGTTTAGCAAAATTGTGCTGTGCCTGCAGCATGTATAAGTAGGGCACTGGTAGCTATAAACACAGAAAGTTATCAGGGAATAACAGGACACACACCTGCATCAACAACCTGGTGTATTATTAGTAGTTTGACCAATAATCTGTAATAGTACGATGTGTGGTCACTCATGGGGAACCAATGAAGCTATGCCAACGATGCTCTCCAAGTCTATATAAGTTGTAGAAGTTCCCTTAATAAATGAACAATACTAGAACAATACTAGATCATATTGGTCGTCTGTATTGACTCCATTCTCTGTCACTGACGAAAGACCCTCAGGATCACCAAGTCCAACCAACAACCCTACTGTGCAAAATTCACAGTTCACCCCTAGTCCCCAAGCACCACATCCAAATGACCTTTAAATACATCCAGGGTTGGTGACTCAACCACTTCCCTGGGCAGCACATTCCAATGTCTGACCACTCTTTCTGTGAAATGTTTTTTCCCTAATGTCCAGTCTAAACCTACCCAGTCATAGCTTTAGGCCTTTCTCTTTTTCTCTATAACTAATTACCTATGAGAAGAGACCAGCACCAGCCTCTCCCCAATGTCACAGTATCACAGTATAACTAAGGTTGGAAGAGACCCCAAGGATCATCAAGTCCAACCTGTCCTTTCATGTAATTGTGCAGAGCGATGAGGTCTCCCCTTAGTCTCTTCTTTTCCAAACTAAACAGCCCAGCTCCTTCAGTCACTTCTAAGAAGACTTATTTTAGAGGCCCTTCACAAGCTTTGTTGTCCTCCTCTGCACTCGCTCCAGCACACCCACATCTCTCCCATATTGTGGTGCCCAAAACTGGACACAATACTCGAGGTGTGGCCTCACCAGAGTGGAGTACAAGGGGACAATCACCTCCCTACTCCAAGCCAGGATGCCATTGACTTTCTTGGCCACCTGGCCACACTGCTTGTTCATATTCAGTTACCCATTGATTAGAATCCCCAGGTCCCTTTCTGCCAGAGAGCTTTCTAGCCATACTTCGCCAAGCCTATAGTGTTGCTTGAGGTTGTTGTGACCCAAGTGCAGGACCTGGCCTTGTTGAAGCTCACCCATTAACATTGGCCCATAGAGCCAATCTATCCAAGACCCTCTGTAGAGCCTCCCTATCCTGATGCAGATCAACACTCTCACTTACCTTGGTGTCATCTGTGAACTTAATGAGGATACACTCTATGTCTTCATCAAGGTCATCAATAAAGATGTTAAATAGAAGAGGTCCCAACACCAAGCCCTGAAGAACACCACTTGTGACCGGCCACCAGCTGGATTTAATTCTGATAACCACCACTCTTTGGGCTCATTCACCCAGCCAGTGTTTTATCCAGCAGAGCCTGTGCTCATCCAAGCCACAAGCTGCCAGTTTGTCCACAACAATTCTGTGGGAAACAGTGTCAAAGGCTTTTTGAAAGTCTAGGTAGACAATATCCACAGCCTTTCCCTCATCCAACAGTCAGGTCATCCTCTCATAGAAGGAGATCAGGTTGGTCAGGCAGGACCAGCCCTTCATAAACCCATGCTGGCTAGGCCTGATCCTCTAGTTCTCTATATTGCATGCAATAGCACCTGAGATGATCTGTCCCATGACCTTCCCTGCTACTGAGGTCAGACTGACAGGTCTATAATTTCCCAGATCCTCCTTTCTTCTTTTTTTTGTAGATAGGAGTTACATTTGCTACCCTCCAGTCAATTGGGATCTCCCCAGTTAGCCCAGAAACCTCACTGAATACAGTACTCTAGGACCCTAGTTCAATTCTGTCTTCAGTTACAGAACTCCAAGAAAGTTCAAGAACCTCAAGAAAGTAATTTCTACTCTATGCTCTATGAGGACTATTTGTCCTCCCTTAAAGAGACCAGTGCTGTGACAGCACTCTCATCTGAGATCCTGTCTAGATGTGGAGTCTAATTCAGAAGTTTCTGTTATTCCTTTGAGATATACTCAGGGAATAGACAAGAGTATCACTTCTACCTCTTTTCTCATTTGAAGAAATGGGGAAAATATTCCCCTACCCTCACTTGAGAGCTTGTGGATACAATCCAGGAGAATGTGAGAGGCATTCAGACACCATGATGACAAGGGCCATTTAGCAAATAAATATCTGGTTGGAGGAGGAAAAAATCAGTTACTTTTACTGCTTTATATCAAAAATAGTTTAGTTCAAAACTACAAACAGGAGGTCTGATAAGTTATCTTATGATCAATTATTATCCTACACTCTGGGAAGCTGGAAAGGTATTACAAAGATGATGCTTTCACCCATGTAGTTTGTTTTACTATAAGCCTTGCAGTGTATTTGTGTTGCCCTGCGGTGTAAGCACCTTGTTCTTTCTCAATGATCATGGGTTTTCAGGCTCCACTCTGTCTTACAGACTTCACAACAGAGTTACCCAGCAGCATGGAGTTCTAGGAACACTGAAAAGACCACTGGAAAAGGCTGTCCAGAAAGCTTGTGAAGTCTCCTTCTCTGCAGGCTTTCAAAACCCACTTAGATGTGTTCCTGTGCAACCTGATCTAGGCAAACCTGCATTAGCAGGGGAGTTGGACCAGATGAGTTCCAGAGGTCCCTTCCAATCCCTACCGTTCATGATTCTACAAGTCTATGAAAGCTACTTCTTCTATTTCAATGGGGTCCTGATGTATCAGATGCCAAAGTATCCAAGGAAAAACTGAAACTTAAAAAAAAAGTGTAACATGAAACAATTTCATTAAAAGTGACGTTTTAAACCTTTTACAACCATAAAAATCTGATGAAGATTCTAAGCTGTGTCTCAAAAATGTGGTTAAGAGAAAGAAAATGTGTTACAAAAGTAATTTGCTGTAGCCAAATCAGGTATTTCACTTCTGTTTTACTACTGTATTCTTATTAATATAAGCAAATGCTTACCAATATTGAGCTCTGTGTTGGTTACAATATTCTAGCTCAAAGTAGACATGACTATAAAAACTATTTTTAAAACATGTGAAGGAACTAGTAAAATCCCTCTGCTACTCCAAATTTTCAGTGAAGCATTTACTTTCAGCCAAGACTTCAGTAAAATATACTGATGTACATTTGCAGTGTTATTGAATGCAGGATATTTTCCATTGCTCTCCAAGTATTCTAACACTACTGAGAGTTAGACCTATCCTACCAGAATAGGTTTATTTGAAGGAGCAGGAGGAGAGTTAAGGGACTAAGGTGTCTCCACTCTGCTCACACTGATACTTAAGCTTTCTGTGACAGGAGAGGAGGGAGAAGTTGCCCAACTAAGTTTCATTATCAGCCTCAGACAAGTGTTTATTCCTAATTAGATGAAACCAAAGAAGTAAAACTGAATCAACATATTTTGGTGGCTTGTGGGTTTTGTTTGGGGTTTATTATTACCATTGTTTATTTTTCCTTTTGTGTGTTGTTTTGCTCCTCCTGAAGTTGATGAGAACTTATTATTAGTCTAGTAACTCCTCAGCTAGTGACACAGTTCAGCCAGGATCAGAGGCCCAAACTTTATTCCACCTCTATGTTCAACTATTTCTTGACTAGTGAAATATGGATTCACTGCCAGAATAAGTATAGATTTGTCAGATTTGAACAGCAAAGAAGGAGCTACACATGTCTCTTGAGTCTCCTACAGCACTACATATCACAGAAAGCAAAGCCCAGGGAAAAACAAACCAGATCGAGACCTCGAAGTCCTGTAGAGAAGATTTTCAGCTTTGTCATCAAAATAAAGATTTGAGAAATCACCAATTAACAGCTCAAATACACCAGAAGGAAAAGACTGAAAGTGGGCTAAGATGCAGATTCCCACATGAGGCTTCCATATGCTAAATAGCCAATGTTTGCAAAGGCACACAAAAGAAATTGTTGGAAAAAACATCAGCTGTGAGGGCAGGCCAGTTGTCTTGGCTCTCCAGGGCAGACTGAAACAATAAAAAATGACATAGACTAGTGGAAGATAAATTTTCATCTTGTGTACAAGTACGGCAGTGGAAAAGACAAAATACAATCTCCTTTCAAGCCAATTGTCCTCATGCCCCCACATGAAATCTGTGACTGTGTCAGGACTCAGTCACAAGTCCATGTTCTCTGCCATAAACACCAGCCTGCCTCAGTTCACAAGCCTACTGCTCTGCATGCTTTATTCTTTGAGACAGAACCTCAAGAAGTTCAACTGTAACATTTTCCCATCAGCCTCATTTGTACATGCCAGGTCCTCATTTCTCTTTGCCCACTTGTTTTATTTACTTGCTGACTCTGCTCCATTCATGGAGTTCAATAAATAGTGTTTGCCATCAGAACAATTTGATTCTAGTTCTAATTATAGTAACAAGCTGCTTTCCTGAAACATATTATGGATATTTCATTATTTTAAATTGTTATCTTCCATATTAATTACAGAAACTGTTGATCTTTTCCTGAGAAGCCAGCAACTGCAAATTCCCCCCTTTTTAAATGTCTCATTTTAATAGGTGAAACATCAGGTAAAAATCATATTGAACTGTAATGTAATTCTCCAGAAGAAAATATGTCAGTTGCAACATATTGCCTCCAGATTCCATAGGGTTGCACTATTCAGATGTACTCAACCGTATCCCTTAGTACAGATCATAGCAAGCAGCATGCTGCACAGCTCAATTGCATAAACAAAGCCACTAAATACAGCACACGGCAATGGCAACATCACTAATAGACTATCAAAATGAAAGGAAGCAGTGTGATGCATCTGAGAAAAGCTTATATCATTATTCTGCATGATTTGTTTAGCATATTGTTGGAAAGATTGTCCTTTCCCTTGTCCTCCTAGATTAAGAATGGTAACAAAAAGAAGAACAAAACTCCAGGAAAAAGTCTGTGTACTGTAGTCCTAGATTCATAAGGACCTTTCGTCTGGTACTTATTGCAAGGCATTTTACATAACTAATCATCTTTACTCTGCCATGATTCAACATTAGATCTTCTGTTATTTTTCTGTTGTCATGCATTTCAAGACACTGTTCACAGAAATCCCTGAGTGGAGCAGAACACAGCACTCTGAGCAGTTACTGAGGCTGCTGACACAAGCATCATACTTTTGGCTGTATTTACTCAAAGACCTCTGCCTCTTTTAAGCAGCAACAGAAAATTAGTCATCGTGTTCCATTGTAGAGTGTAGATTTTCTTGTAAATACAGCTTCATTTGCTTCTAACTGAGTTGGTCTGGCAAAGTTAATGTTGGGGGGAAACTTCAACCCACCACACCTGTTTATAAAATGCATAATAGTGAAAGTTTCCAGTGGAGAAGGGATGTTGTGTGTATGTGTGTGTATTCTTCCTCTCTACTAAAATAGTTGTTAAGAATCAGAGAGGAAAAATTTGTTGGAGGTGAAAAGTATGCTACCAGCAATGGTTTCTTAGTATTTCTATCATATTTAAAACTAGTTTGGATTTATTTCTTTATTTAGAAACAGTTCTCTAAGGATGGGAGATAAGTTGTATGAGCTTGTGGATCTTGTATGACCTAAATTACTAACATTATGTCAAATCCTTTCCACCATAAGGTAGTTCAGATACATTTACTCAGTTTGAGCATGGTGTCACTCTTTGTAGTTGTTAGGGTTTGGTCAAATATAAAAGTACTCTAACAACAGAGAATCAGCTTCTCAAATAATTAATTGACTGCAGATAAAAACTTTTTTTTTCTTTAAATGTTATGAATAAAAGCTAGATAACATTGAAATACTTTTGAATAGGAGCTTTCAAAATTCCTCCATTGAGCGCATCAGACAAAGAAGAAAGGGGAAAAAAAAAAGGGGGGGGGGGGGGGAAGAGATAAAAAGAGAGGTAAACCAGACAGAAAACAAAAGAAAAAACCTAAAAGCCAAAATCCTTGAGCTCATCCAATCAATTCACCACTATCCTCCAGGATCCAATGAACCAAGGGTTGTATAAATCAAGAGTTTATAATAAAAACTAATCCTTTTCCCCAAAATTATCAATAATGCTCCCAAAGATGTTTTAACCAATAAATTAATATTTTGCAATAATAAGTAGTCCAAAATAATGCTCAGATCAACCAGATAGCTACAACTGTGGTTTTCTGTACTTCCCTTTCATTTTCCCTTTCCTACATGTCCCTCTAGCTTTTCATCAGACCAATTAATATCTTTCCTTTCCTAACAGCTCTCTAGATAATTCCCAGAAGCATTTATCTGTGTGGCCTAGCATTAAACAGAAACTATTAAACAGTCAACTCCTATCTCTTCTTTAGAATTAACGTCACATTAACTCCTACCATGCCTTGCTGCTGTGTCATATGTAAATAAGGTACTGTAAAGAAGTTACAAGGTGTGCTCTCACACCCATAGCACAATCCCCAGTTTTAGTTACAATATAGGAGCTCTTCTTCTAATTGCTAATTTTAGCCTTACTAATCTAGTAAAAATCACAAGGAAAATCTAATGCTGTTTATAATACAGATTGAAACATGTGGAAGTGATCTGAGTAAAAATTGACTAGGGGAAGGAGGATGGGATCCAAAGGGGTGACTGAGGTGTATACATATACATTGGAGCAATTTCCTACTCCATTCTACCACTTTTACTAGAACAATGTGCTCTTATTCTTGTGCCTAAGCACAAGAGCCCTTGCTGTTGTCAGTAACAGTATTCAGGGTCCCATCATATTCCATTATGATTATTAACAGCCTCCAGTGAATTTTTGCTACAGCAGTCCTATGCCTTGGGAAACCTTTGATAACCATTCAGCACAGCTCATCTTCTGTTGTCTTGTTAATGACATGACTCCAGTCACTATATAAAATTGCAATATTGGGCCAGCACAGGTGTGGTCAGATCCTCTTTCATCTCAAGGGTTGATTTTCTTCCTGAAACACATAGGTGATACCAGAAATATGCTTTCTGACACTGCTTTATCGGCCAGAGTCAATCTGCTAAGGGAACCCAGTGTGCTGCATCCCTCAGAGTAGCCAGTAAGCTGTGACGGAGCCATGTGTGAACTGCAACTGCATCAGAAACAACATGCCTCAGCACTTTGGCAGATCAAATTACAGGACAATGATTGGTCTGACTAGATTTTAAAGAACCCTGAGACTCTAGTACCGCTATGATAGGTCCAAGAGCTGGGTGCCACAGAACTTGTGCAATTATCTATGATCACAGAATCATTCAGGTTGTAAAAGACCCTTGGGATCACCAAGTCCAACTATTAACCCTACTCTACAAAGTTCACCCCTAAGCCGTATCTCCAAGCACTACATCTAAATGACCTCTAAACACATCCAACGTTGGTGACTCAACCACCTCCCTGAGCACCAATTATTTAACTGTAATATGGCTCTTTTTCTTCTCGGGGCACTAGGCTTTGTACAGGACACTTCTAAGTGCTTACGAATTCCTGTTCACTCTCAGGTAACCGACTTAACATATTTGCTGTATGCAGAAGAGTATGTTTTCCTCTTTATGACCTACATTGCTTTTCCTGAGTTTATTTCACTCAGCCTCACTTGCCAAGATATGGCCAACATTTGAGTGTCCTGTGGTGATTGTGCCGCAGGGTGTGAGACAAGCAGCAGTGAGGAGGGAAGGGATGTCAAGGAAGATGATTTCCTCCATCTCACTTAGTGATGTTTGACTAAAGCTGTATGTATGTATGTAAGGCCATGAGGACATTTACCATCCTGCTGCTCTATGAAAAGAAAATCTGAGGTCCTTGTACATGAGCAGTCTTTATAAAATAAAACCAAAACCAAACCAAGCAAACAAAACTACACACACAAAAACCCCCAAACAAACAAAAAAACCCCCACACAAAACAAACAAACACATCCAAAACACCAAACAACCCAAGAAATTGGGAGATAACTATCCAAATAATCATCCAGAGGATACTGTCCTCCAGCTGACAATTAACTTGGAGAACTGTTCAGATTAACTAATTCATTATCAAATCTTTATTGGTGACAGATAGTTCCACAGATGTTAAGTCAGGACAGGAAAATAAAGCAATTTGATTGAGACCATTGAGGGCATCACTTTCAGAGTCCAGAGGAGAATTAATCCCTTTTTTTTTTTTTTTTTTTTGGTTCATAGTTTATCCCAGTTCTTAATGCAGTCATTATATACTCCTTGAAATCATTAAGCTGAAGGTAGTAAGACTGAAAGAAAGCAGAAGCAGCAACTGTACATTTAGTTCTATGGAGATGAGTTTCTGCCTATCAAAGACCAGACTTAGGTGCAATATGTACTGTTTTAGAAAGCACAGAGAAACAAAAGCAGCTGTGGTGACTTTTGCTCTCTGTAATGAATGAGTACAATTACCCATATAGAATTTATCTGTTAGCAGTGACAGTTTTAAAAGACCACATAACAGTCCCTAATGTATATGAAATTATTGACATCACATGTGTTTATATATAGGTTAAACAACTATATTGTTTTTATAAGAGAAAATTGTTTCTGGAAACAATAGGCCAAATTGCTTTTTCTTGCTAAGAACAATGATGCAATGCTGCCAGTACCAACAATTTTTATTACAGAATCAGCTAACTGAAAACACAAGGCTCTTTAACGACATGTATCTTACAAAGCACTCCAATGCATACTGATGCTGTTTTGCTTTGTTTGTTAGTTAAGATGGGTAAAAGCAACTTGTATTCTGCATTTTGCTCATTATTGTACTTTTCCTGTGTATGCTTCCTCCTGCTATCCTTTCTATTTCATGAGGGTAAGTATACAAAGTCTTGCTACTTGACAAAATCAGTGTCAGATGAAAGGGGGATTGCAAATCCTTCTGGTGGGGGTTTAAGATGCCAGAATTAAAATAAAGAAAAAAATAAAATAAAAGGGAACTGAGATGGAAAAAATGTTCTTGTCAATAGAAATAAGCAAGGATTCCCAAAATTTGGAGATTACATAGTTATGATCTCCACAGCAAACATATCCAGAAATATGCCTTGGACCATCCCATTAAAAAAAATAAAAATTAAATTCACAAATGTAGCACAGTTTGTAGTTGGGCTGCATGTTTAAGATTTTTTTCAGTGAATAACATCTTGATAAGCACAATCAATTCAGATATGCTGAAACTGGGATTGTGAAATAGAGCAAAAACAAGGAGCCTTGCCATTTGCCATTTAGAGGCAGTTTAAAACAAACAAAGCCTTCAACTTTTGAGCACAGCTGACAGGCTAGAGATTCACCAGATATGGAAAAGATACAGCATCCTGAAAGGACAAAAAAAATATTTCATATTCAGATTTAAAATTGATCTTATTGTCACTGAAATGTTAATCACTCAGCAGAAAAAAAACACACCAACAACTAAAACAAACCACACAAACAAAAAAACCACAACCAAACAAGCAAACAAACAAACAACCCAACCCACTAGATTCTACAAATGCAAAAATTAAGCTCAATAATGAAATATACAGCTTTCCTTGTTGTCCTTGAACTGCAGGTAACTGTACAGCAGTGTTACAGGACAGAGATACACTTGTGAAATATTCACGAGCTGATGTCTTTGCAGCCCCATGGGACCTGTGAAGAGCTCTTTTTTCCCCCCACATGTCTCTCTCAGACTTTAAATAATGAGGAGCAGAAAAGGTATGAGACAACATGTCTGTGTGTCTGCTTTGAAATCTTTTCTTACATTACCTTGTTATCTGTGCTCAAGAGCAGCAGGTATTCCAGCAGTTCAGAGTGTATCCACTGAAAAAAAACACCCAGCAAAACAGAATGCCAGTAGAAACAGCTTTCAGTTCCAAGTCCAGTCAGCAAAACATAAAACTGGTGCATGGAAGGAGTGAACACACAGCTGAGTGTTTGTGGGGATGTGTGTGGAGACATGTGAGGGCAGAATTTTTACAAAAGCAGTTAGAAAAATAAGTATTTTTAACCTGTATTGAAAAACCATCACTGTTTGTGCTCTCAAAATGCCTTTGTCCAGAAAGTAAACTTCAGTCAAGCTTCCTTAGTATTGCAGCCTGCATCAAAGCCTGACAGCGCCAAACAGATGAGAGGGCTGGTCCCTTCCCTAGTCACAAGGTTTTGTATCATTCTTTTCAGTTTAGCCTTCAGTAATCACTGCTGAGAAACATGGATCCAGATCCAAATTTAGAGGGTTTCTACAGTGCCAAACTGTGACTCAGGAAAGACCAATCTGAGTCTGATATAAAGTGAGCTGAGATTCCACTTGATTTCAGGCTTGAGTCAGTCTTGATTATGGTCAAGACTAAAGACTGAGTATATTTATCAGACAAACCCACCCTGGCACCCATCAAGGAAAACATAGTCCTTTTTCAGAGGAGACACCACAAATTTAATTTCAAGTGCTCTAAGTCTTCTAACCATTATTTTATTTCTTTTGCATTTTAAAGATGCTTATATAACAGGTACTTTCCCACACTGGCCTTAAAAGCCCTTATTCCCTTTCTTTCATTATTTCAACAGACTAATAGTCATTGCAACACAGGTGACGGTAAATCAAACCAAGTTGAAATGTGGGCCTGACTCATTCTCAGACGATATATGATTTGTTTGCATTACATTATCTTGGAAACCCATAAGCAATGTGCACTAACTACATGTTCGCACATGGCAAGAAGATAAACGCTCTTAGTCAGTAATATAAAATCTAAATAAAATTACAATTGGGTTTGGATATTAGGATAGCTTTGCAACACCCTTGGGGCATTACTCTTATCATTAGAATTATTTGCATTAGTGTAGTGTCCAGAGATCCTGGCTATGATCAGGTTCAAATTGCAGTAGGCTCTGGAAAACGTGGGAAGAGACAAAAGTTTTGAATGTTAAATAGATAATTACAGGCAAAGGGTGGGAGAAATAAAAGATTGTTATCATTTTGTAGAGAAGTGAGGTGTGGAGATTACATTTTTTTATCTTCTAAGCATAAGTACAAAGTAGTTTTGGAGTCCAAATTCACCTTGCATCCAAGGAGTTTGCACAGAAGCCTATGTTTAGGCTCCCACTGGCTTTGTATGAGTGCTGATAATAGCAGGAGAGATTGCTTGAGTTTGCCTTTCCCCAGATACATACCTACTCGTAGCTGGGAACAAGGGTACTTGTCCTGAGGCAATGACCACATATGCTGTCATGCTGTCCTATGACACCACCTCTTCTGTGCTGATCTGAGTCCTTCCTGCAAAGGCTCACAGGCCTGCAATGGGCTATGACGTAGAATGGATGAGCAGGTGGATTACAGGAACAACAAGTTCAGTGTCAGACACCTGAAGGACTGCTCAGACAACACTGCAACATTTTCTTGGTCATTTGGTTTTGCTGCCTTTTTTTTTTTTTTTTTTTTCCTTTATGGGGCAGACTACATGTTGTCCTTAAGGTCACCAGAAAATCAGAGTAGAGCTGGGGACACACAGCTTCAGTTCAGCATCCAGAAGTTCATCATTCATCTCTAAAGTGAGAGTAACCAGAATAACAGCAGTAATTTCTTAGACAAAATAGGAGAAGTAGTCTTTCAATCAGTCAGAAAGGACTCTACTGAGCTCAAAGGAAATTCTTTTTACAAACAAAATTTCAAGCTGTCCTCTGCACATGTTGACATCTTCACAACAATTACACAAACAATCATCACAATGCTGGGCTGACGAAAGAGGAGGTGCATATTTATATGCTGTTGTTTCATCCCATGTTGGCAGCAAAAGAAAATTATGGAGTGGTAAAAGGAGATACAAGAAGAAGCAGACATAGGTGCTTAGCTACATTTAATTAATTAATTAATAATTAAGCAATGCTGTCCACATCAAATTGTAGTGGTGTACATTGCATGGTTTTTGTCCCAGGCAACATACTGGCTATCTGCCTCAGAATGGACCATGCAAGGGAGTAATTTTCAAAGGCAGAAATGTTGATTATCCAGGAAAACCGAATGACCACCTTTTTTTTTTCCCTTTTTTTTTTTTTTCCTTTGAAGACTGTATATTATCAGTTAAGATGATGACCTCACCATGTGATCCAGTCACTGACAGAAGTAATTGTACCTAGGTAAGTGAGACAGCAAGCAGGGGCAAGGCTTGCATATTTAAAATTAAAACAAAAACTCTGTCACTCCAGGATAGTAAATTGTTTCATCTGGTTTAAGTTCATTATAAAGAATACAGGAATACATTATAGGAATATTAGTCATTATTTTCCAATACTAATGCTATTGTTTTCCCGTAACTTCTATTGTTCTGTAATTCTGGGGACCCATGTCTAATCCTATATATGACGTGTATTAGATGTAACATTTTATCTCTTGGACTCAATGTCTGACACCATAATTTTGTTCTTATTTCAGTGAAAGTGTTTTCCCTCCTCCTCACCTTGTCAGAATCTAATGTTTTTTATCACAATATAATGTTAGGACGGTCCCCAGTGAAAGACAAAAATGGACTGCATGTATGTGCACCTTAATTCAATTTGTAGCATAAAGTCCAGACCAAATAAAGTAATGTTATGACATTAGATAGAATTGAGCTGGGATTTTGTTTGTTAGCTTTTTGCATGTTTTTTAATGTAAAAGCACCTAGTGTCAGTAAATCTGTAGCTCATTGGCTTCATTACCTGTATCCATATGAACACAGAATGAAACAGTACCAAATGTTCACGTGATTTCTGGTTTTCTTTGGGAATTCATGATCTGTGTGCTTTAATCAAGTGATAATACATAGGAACCATTCCAACTTTCAGCTGACAAAAGCACAATATTAGTTGTTTGATGAGAACTCCTCTAGGATGCAAATTCCATGTGGATTTTTTCAGGCTTTGTAAATTTATTTTTAAAAAAGGAATATATTCTACACACAATTAGACCATGACTGTTAAAAAAGTAAAGCAGTTTATTGTGAATGTAAAACCAGATAGAAAATAAAGACATTTTCATACAATTTTAGCTATCATATAATAATTTGTAAGACACAGAAGACATCAAAAATCCTTGGCATTCCAGACTCAAAAAAAGGTTCCCATTAGAAGTGCATTCCATGCAGACCATCCTCTGGAATGAAGGGCCTTTTCATCTCTGTTATCATATCTGTGTAGCTTTTGCTAAATGGACAGTCAGAGGCCATTGGTGAATACAGAGTTGGAAAATGCGCATCTTCTGTGATACTCATTTTCCACACCTTGTCAACATCTGCCTAGCTCATCAGTGAAGATGCTTTTCAGGCCATGCACCAAAAGGTTAAAACTTGTAGGTCAGGGATGGGAATTTTCACTTTGAAATCACTGGGCAGCAGAGACTACATACATTACTAAGGTGACAGGTATAGTATGCAATGATGAACTTTCTGTCAGGAAGAAAGAGGTCACATTGGTATCAGTTGCCAACGTGTCTTTCTCTCAGCTTAAAAAAAAAAAAAAAGAAAAGGAAAAAAAGGAAAAATTTGGAAACCTTTTCTTTTTTCCCTTCTTCTTGTGGAAAATGAAAACAGAGTTGATGTTGTTCACTAGTGTCAAGTGGCTGAAGATTTAGGATCCCAGAGCTCAAAAGGTCTCCTTTAATTATGCTGGCACCAACATAAATTGCTGCCTGAACTGAGACCCTCAGAAGCTAATCCATACACAACAATGACAGAAACATTAACATGTACTGTACCGGAAACAGCTCCAGCCCGTTCTCCAGGAAGCCAGAATTAAGAGCACAACAGTCCCCTGTTACATAGCTAATTTTTCTATAATTAGCCTCACTTCACAAAACCTATAAAATAGGGAACTTGTGAAATAATCACATTGACTGATTGAAAGATTTTTAGTTTATGTAAATGGATGACTGAGTCTCTAATGCCATGTTCTGACATGAATGAAAGGAAGTGTGTAACTAAAGGTTCAACTACTGTAACTTCAGCACTATCATAAACAGATCAGAATACCAAATCTATGATCAGCACTTATATCTCACTATACTGTCTTTGTCTACTACTGTGTTAAAGAAGTGCCAGAGCGCATCAGATAACAACCGAACATTAATATTGCAAAGGTTACAGATCATGTTACTTGTAGTTAACTCTAAGTATTTTGGCCAATTGTAAAGTCTTGTTTCAAGGTCCCCAGATTTCACATCCTTTCTGTGAGACCCCAGAAGAATCTTCTTGCACTCTTGTGTTTTCCCAATCTATTCAGATGATTCAATGTCTTATGTATTTGTGCTGCATTGACGAATGATGGTTTTTCTAAACCAGGTGGTTTGGATGACATATTTTTGTGTCAAAATGAAGTTCTTCACTTAAGAAACAAAATAATAAAAAAAATCCTTAGTCTAAAGCTGTGCAAATACACATGAAATAAATTGATTTTGCCAAGGCTAAATTTTTCTAGTGGAGCCTATACTTGAGATCATTTGAGTGCTCTCTTGAGCTATCTCATTGTGTTAGTGTTTGCAGGACAGGGACTTGAATTTGTTTGTGCCACACAAAATTGATATATAAGAAGAAAAGATTTAATTGAAATATCTCTGAGGAGTCTTCAATATGTCCCATATTCCTTTATCCAAACAAACATTTTATAAAAGAAGAATCAAAGAATATAAGGAACTTTTAGTAGAGATCCTGGTATGAAATGCAACTATAGCCTGTGACAGATGTGGCTATAGTCTGTAATATATACTTTGCTATATTTGTCTGGGAGCTTTTTTTGAGGGGGAAGGTTTTTATCTTTTTTTTTTTTATATATTTTACATTGCATATTGGATTTTAGAAATCCACTCATACCATGGATTTGATGGAGACAAGCCATAAGTTTATGTAAAGTCTTTAGCTGCAGAAGACCCTGACCTTAGAGAGGATCAACTTTCCCAGAGCGTTATCACCAGCAAATTAATATTCTTGCATAGGTAATGTAGTGCATAGGAACTATGGAGATCCATCAAAGTCTGTTAGCCTTTTCTGTACAACCCCATCTCTTCAACAAATATGTAGCTGATTTGCTTGTCCAAGTATTTAGCATAACAGAGGTTGAACCCAAAGCTTCCATATAGCAGAGGCTGGTGCTCAGGTTATTTCCACCTAACTTGAGGTACTAAACTGAGTGTTATATACATTAATAACAGCAAAGCTATTCATGTCTTTGTACAAATAGATCCATTTTTTTCAAGATGGGAAGATTCGAGAAATTCTAAGTGTCTGAGGATGGATTTGGGGGAGTTGGTGGCACTGGCTTAGAATATTTTTACTTCTGCAAGTTTTGATCCTCTTTGTCCTGTAGTAATTTATCAGGAATATGATTTTACAGAAACAAGGAATCATTTGCCATCCCCCTTCAGGACAGAAATATGCATTATATGAATGCCCTGTTGTCCTTTCCTGCCCCAAGCACTGTGTCAGCTCAAATACAGCTTTCTGCAGTGGGAAGTCCTGGTAGCCAAAGTACTTGGGGCTTCATTTGCAGAATCAGTGGCTGAGAAAGTGAGGAAATCACCCCACTAGGTTAAAGAAACTAACAATAAATAAGTAACCCAGCTCTTCATTTCAATGGTCCTTCCATATGCCTTAAAGTTTTGCTTTATTGTGGGAAGGTGACTTTATCACCCATGCCATACACAAAGGTGACAGACAAGGGTATGAACGAGGGTGTACTGTCAATACTAGTAACAGTGATGTACATCAGGAGCAACAACAGTAAAGTCAAAAGGGTTCAGAGGTTTAAAACTGGGGAGAATAAGCCTGTAGTCTCAGTAGGTTGGACTGCAAGAATTAATCATGTTTTTAGATAGCAAATTCATCTGTCATGTGATGATAAAAAATACATTTAGAAAATATGAAATATCACCTTTCATTTGTTCATATTTGAGGAAATTTAACTTAAGGGGCAAAAGCTTTAAGCTTTTAAGATTACTGTCCAGTCCTATCTTGCAGATGTAGCCATGATTACATGTGAATAAAGTCCACCATATCCTTAGAATTTAGCTTTATTAAACTGACTCTCTCCTGCATCTCTGCATCCATTGAATTATTGTCCTTCTCTTCCTCAGTTCACCCAAAGATACTATTCATTAAAATGTAGGGAATAAAATCTCTATATGTGCATTTTTGCTTATTAGCTGGCCTGGGTGCCTCATCATCTGCCAAATTCATGTTTCTTGAACAAGGAAGGCAGAAACAATGTGAAATCAATCTTTTTTTGCTTGGCCAGATAAACATAAGGAAAAAAATGAGAGAAATAAAGGCACAGAGAGAGTGTGATAGTGAGAAAGAAAATAAAGCAGGAAAACAGCAACACCATCCCAATGGTGATGGATAACTGAAGTGAATGTGTCAGGATGGTATTATGTAAATTACCAAAGCAGCTGAGCAGTGCACTGATGATTACAGAGGATGCGAACAATGTTGTGGTCCCCAGGTGCCACCATGCCTTGTTATTTTTTCTTCCCTCCAACTACCCTTGGGGTAGATTCTTCCTGACCTGAGTCCTTGAAAAAAATCATCCAAGAAATACGTTCCAGAAAAAAAGAAAAAAAGGTTAGGGGACATCTGTGGCATTTCTCTAAACAATAACTGCACCCTGTGTGTTGCCAGTGTAGCATTCCAAAAAGTGGGTTTTACCTACACCTCTGGAGGTTTCGACTTATTAAACACCTTGATTGCAAATTGGGCTTAAGGTCAACATGCTTTTAAACAGAAAAGAGAAACTGAAAGATGAGGGTACAATTTGATATATATTAACACTATTTTAGTTACTTTGCATTATTAGGAAGAAACTTTTCTCCCTCTCATCAGACACTCTGATTATCTGAGTTTGAATTTGCGTGTTCATGTTTGTGTCTGTGTTCATTTTGTTTCTGCTTTTGGGGAGGATTGATTTAAGTAACTGTTGAGGAAGATCGCAAAATGATAATATATCAATTAGCCTTCATTTATTTGAGTTGAATCTAGGCCCAAAGCACAAAATCCCATAGACCACAGATACACTCATAAATTATTGAGACAAACATCCAGACCTTCTGCAGACATCTCAGGGCTGGATTTTAGAAAATAACAAACCTGCATCAACTTAGGTTACATAAAACAACTCTTCAGCGTGTCAAGGATTTCAAGTACAAGAGTTGCCAAATACTTTCTGGAAACCAGTGCTAGGAATTAAATAAATCCTAAGAAAAATGGCTAAATATTTTCAAAACTATTCCTAGAGGTTTTTAAAGAAAATATTTTACCAGGCTCCATTATTTTACAAGTAGACTACTAAGAACATCATTTTACTTGATCTAGGTTGTTCTGTATTGATTATAAAAAGTGCTGATTACAGTAATCAAAGTTTCATGGAGTTTAGGAAAACCTAAACTAGCTCCTCCTATAGGCCCTACCCATAGAAGAATGATGCAACAGAGTGACATTTGTTGCTTTGTAGGTCAGACTAAGCGGCAAAAAGTGTTCTGTGTCACCTTAAAACCTGACACAGACGTACAGCAGCAGCGATTCTTTATTTTGGTACAACATCTATTAAATCAGCCTCTGTCTCACATCTGAGTTCACTGGACTCTGCAATATCAATATTAAATAAGAATCATTAGCTTTTTTCCTTCAGTAGGAGTTTCTTAGAGTAAATAACATGGTGTCTGCACAATAGTGCACTTTTCAGCAGTGCTGTGGGCAGCCTCATGGGACTAATGGGAACTTGATAGCTGACACTTGTACAGGTTTAAATTTGAAATTGCATTTAATTTGTATGTCATTATGTAATTGAGAACATGAACCTTTAAGGCAAATATAGCAGGAAATAGGCATCCTGCTAAAAATATTTGCAACACAATAACTAATTTAATGGAATTCGTATCTCTGGAGACTATCACAAAGCCTTTGTGTGGTAGATTGCATTTTCTGTTAATGTGTGTAAAAGGGGGAACTTAGTGGGTGAAGGCACCTGTGAGCTAGCAGAAGTCCAGAAACATTCACTTCTTCTGTGACAACACTTTTTTCACAGGTGTGGTGGGTTGAAGTAGAAGTAGAGTTTCTCTTTTGTTCAGTGCTGCTTTCAGGTCTTTCCAACAAGGAATTTATTGGCAAAGTATTTAGGATTTTGGAATCCTTTCTTGACATGTTTTACTGGAATCTTTTTAGGTGGGACTGAATATACTGTTTAAATTCAAGACAAGAGAAAAATAAACTTGGGGGGGGGGGGATAAAAACAAACAAAGAAGCAGGAAAAAATCCATTAAAAAAAAACAAAAGCCACATCACAAAACCAAAAAAAAAAAAAAAAAAAAAACCACTAAAATGGCCACATTGAGAAATTTTTTCAAGGCAATCTTATCTCTAATTTTGTTGTCAACATATAATGGTTTGATATCCCAAGACATCATAATAATACCAGGATGTAGGATTGCATTTTTAACAGGGAAAAAAAAAAAAAAAGCATATGAAAATTTTGTCACCTTGGATTTTGCCAGATTGCCTAATCTGCTGTCTGAGCATGCTCCTTCTACACTGATGAAATCAATGATGAATAGCAATATAAGCTATGACGTAACAGTTCCTTCTTTCTTGGTTCCCTGCTATATTAAATTCAGGATTTTTTTCACGTCTTTAAAAATAGCTCCTATAGAAAGGATATGGAAATTTAGGTCTCCTTTATGTGACTTTCTCAGTGCTCCAAACACCCTTAAGAGCACAAGTCCTGTTAATTGTTAATTGGGACATTCAATGGGACTTGAGCAGCCACTTCACATAATTGCTTCTGAGCAGCCAACACAGCTCTGAGAAGTGGCAGACATTTGTGACCAGATTTGCTCCTATATCCTAGGTCCAATTTGTCAAGAGCAAAAGCATCACTTACACAATGTCATTTGCCCTCTTTTTTTAAAGTTTTTGCCTAACCTGCACTACATATTGTCAGAGCTTTTGTATTCCACTTAGCTTTTTTTAACAGAAATAGATACAGAATGTATATAGACTAATGTTCTATTTCCTTATTTTTAAAGCATTTATTTTAATGTGCTTTTTCACTGACAAAAAATGTAACTTCTGGCACTGCAATAATAACTTGCATTCATAATGTACCTTTCATCTCAAGTGATAACAAAGCACTTTACTAACTTAACAAGCTGAAACACACTATATTAAATACTACACATAGGGATCACTTCACCCACCACTGAAACAACCACTTATGTGGTGAAATGAGCCAATTGTTTAAGGGATCAGTTCTCAAGGTGTTGAGCTCTATTAGTCTGATACAATGCCCACTGAAGTCAATATAAAGACTCCTAAAAATTTTATTGGGCTCTGGATTAGGATTTATTACAATCTTCCATCAAAGCATTTAGGAACATGCTTAACTTAAGCACTTGAGCAGTTCCATTTACATTAATAGGGCTTGAAGTTGCCTAAAGTTGAGCTTGTGATTTTTTGAAGTAGGGCCAGGTGTCTTAGTGCTGTGCACTAGAGCTTGCTACAAGTGCTTTGACACAGCACAGGGAAGCAGAAAACACAAACTGAAGAACAACCTAACTCATCAAATACACTGCTGAAATTAGGAAGCACAATTTAAAAACCCTTACCAAATTAATGATCAAGACAACAGAAGAATTTGGTCCACACCTTGAAACATCTATAATCACTGCATGCCAGTAAGTTTGTATTATTACTTCTGGTTCAGTAACAGTGCTTTACTATTTTGAGACTGTGAAATTATTAATCTCTTTGTGTTTGCAAACTGCAGATTCCTTTTAATGTAGTCCAGTAATTCATTACTTTTCTTCCTGCACTGGTAGCTGGATTAATAAGCATCTCCTACATTAAGTTATTAATTAAAAAGTGGTAGGAAAGAAAAGGCCTATGAACTGGAGCAAAGTGACTGGAAAGAACTATAGCAAAACAACTGGAGGAAAAAAAAAATTGTCTGCTCTGTTTAGTATTAGACAGTGCCGATGATGCTACTACTCAGTCCCAAAGACAGTAAGGTTTTGTGATACTAGAAAAGATAGTAAGTCCAGGCCAGAACTGGGACAGTAATAACCCTTCTTCATAACCTGACTGCACCCTTCCATGTTAACATACTGTGAACTGAGCACAAGTGACAAAAACAATCCATCACTGCACCGCCAACACAAAGAAGAATAGAGAGGTTAACAGAAATTGATGACATCCCCGCTTGAATTTTACACTGATTCGGCCAGCTTTACGATTGAAACAGACAAAGATTTATAGTCCGAGCTAGGACGCTGGCTCTCCTTGATTGCCTTGATTTTTTTTTTTTTATGTGCTTCTGCATATTTATTTCCAAGCTCATCACGGGCTTGTATCATTAGAATACTGATTTGATTTTACATTCCAAGAGGAGTAGACATTATGCAGCCATTTGCATGATGTGAGAGAAATCACCATAACGGTTTGTGATATCGGCGACCAAAATGATCGCTAATGTTCACCTGCATAAGCAGGATTGTGCAATATATTTTTTTTGAAATTCAGATTTTTTCCTTTTGCTTCTCTATCTGTGACAAAAAAAAAAAAAAAGGGGGGGGGGGGGGGGGGGAATTATTCCATATCCTGTGGATGAGAAATTGTGTTTTGTCATGCCTCCGAGGGCTACAGTGATATTGAGCTTTTATGAATTCGTTTGATATCAGGGCTGAGCGTTACGAGTTCCAACACAGATTTTTTCCCCCATGACATTATTACTGAAAGCTTTTATCAGTTCATTGTGACAAAAAATTGATTATTATCCTTGACATTTGATGGATAGCTTTCATAAAAGTGCTTTTTTCTCTTTTTCTTTTTCTTCTTCTTCTTCTTCTTTTTTTTTTTTTTTTATATATGTGTAAATCTGTAAAGTTTTCTTCAGAAAGCTCTGTTTTCTGGAGAGGGAAAAAAAAATCAAACAACAAGCACTTACTCCATTAATCATTCTTATAACACTGCTATCTGTGAAAAAGTTGGAAGAGAAGTGACAATCCGGTTTCCTTACAGCTCATTCCACTAGGAAAATATGCATTCACACAGCTTAGAGGTAAATTTTGGATTAGTAACACAACCGTTCCATAGATACCTGAAAAAGGGATTTTGAAGTATTTGAGGCAGAGCCACTGATAGTTGCTCTATAGTTAAGGTTAATTCTCGCCTTTGTCTTTTCCAGATTCTAATACCTCTTAGGAGTTCTTATATTTTAAACAAAAGTTCAGCACGTGACTGACAGACAAACAAAGCTGCCTTTAAATATTTTAAATCTTGTGTATTACACACCAGCAACAAGAAGCAATAGGACTCGATTCATTCTGAACAACGCCAGGAGCTGAAGCTAATGGTGATTCAATTACAGTCCTTCACAAATGGGAATATTCACCTCTGTGTGTGCATTAGCGTTGATAGGAGCCCTGTGCTTGCCTTAGGAGGAGATTATACTTTAAAAGAATGTGGCAGAACTGTTTTCTTCTGGAAGAGTAGGAAATGGCTGCTTTCCCTGGTTGCCATTCTCATTGATGGATTCATACGAGTCTTCCCAGGGACCCTTTCTGAAACAAAGGGTGGGAGGATAGTGAGTTTTAAAGAAATTTGTGAAGACAGAAAGTCAGCCAGAGGCCAGACCAGCCATTCACTAGAGAAGAGGGACTTTAGAGAAGATAAGATTAGTTATAGGAACAGATTTTAGCCTTTTGAAGCAAATGCCATTACATGTCAAATCAATTAAAGGGGGAAAAAAAAAGTAAAATAATTTTCTGAATTGTGTGACAGTTTCAGGCATTTGGCAGCTCTTGAGATCAGGGAAGTCATCACTGAACAGATAATATATATAACTTAGCCTTGCTGTTACTATTGCATTGAAGCAAAAGTGATTACTGGTGATGGTCTAGTGCAGGAACAGTTGCAGCATGAGTGTGGAAGGGAGGAAGGAGGATACTATCAAGAAGTCTCAGGCCATACAACCTGTGGTATATGCCCTGTACTGAGAGGAGTGGTTAAATGGCTAGTCTTCTCAGTTCTCTCCCCTGGACTTTCCAGTTCTCTCCACTCCAAACAATGTGGTGGGTTGAAGTTTCCCCCAGCATTAACTCAGTTAGAAGCAAATGCCCTGTTCTGGGGGAAGGTTCTGGGGCAAGTACCAGATAGGGACAATATGAATGTCAATAATGCTGTAGGAAAGGAATAATTCTCCAGAGTATGCTCTGCATCTGTTCTTAGAAAGAAGGCTGCTGTTTGCAATGTTAAAACAGGCTTTGTTCCAGTAGTACTGAGAGGAAAGGAACAAGATAACAGTTTTAAGAAAAAAGTAAGTTAATTTTAACTGCGATTAAATACTTCATACAGGATAAGTTGCAAAAATGTTCAAAGATCAAAGATGTGTCAGATCGATTAATAAATCTTGGAAGAGTGCAAAGAACTCTGGGGCTTTGGAAAAAACTACTTGTGCTACTGCTTAAGGATAAACACCAGTAAACTATTGGCTGGTCAAATGGATGTAAAGAACTGAGTTAAGATGATAGGAGATTAAATCAATGAAGAATTAAAGTAATGGCAATATACATGCTGTCAATCATCACAGCTTGATGAAAAAATATTGTCAAATAAACTTGATTTCTTTGATTAAGTTTATTATTTCATTGACAAAGGTTTTTTGCAAGGCATTTCATTTTACTATGATTTAAAAGTGATGCAGACAATGAATCCATTAAAACCTTTCTAGTTGATAGTTTTTTAAAAAATAATTCAATAATTCATCTGATTTTTCTTATTGACTTCCTTCTGCCTGATTTAAGTCATGACCTGACTAGTGATGTGCAAAATGACATAAAAATCAGTCTTGTTAAGATTTACATACAGAAAACCAATGGTATGGTAAATAATGAGAACATAGATCTGATGAACAGCCTGGATATTACAATGAGCTGGTCTTGCTTGAGTAAGATTTCTTTTAAGTTTTCAAACAGCAATATTACAGATCTAGGAATAAAGACTGCCAGAAACAACTCTAAAGGAGAAACCCATTTTGAAAAAGAGTATCATATGGAGTTGGATATTTCTAGGGATTTATATACTGTGGCTAAACATATGATCAGGAACCTATAGGAGAGCAAATTTCAGTTCTCAGATTTGTAGCAAGAAAGAGTAAGAGGTTGATGATTAACTAGTGGAATAATTAATGTAAGGATCTCAGGGCTTCTTCAGCTCTTTGTATTTAACTCAAAAGGAAAAGCTTTGAAAAGGAATGTTCTGTCTTATTAGCCATCCTGAATGCAGAAACAGATAGGGCCATAACCATTTCCTCCATTGTTAAGTTTAAATTGTATCTGAATTACCAGCTTCATCAAAAGAAAATTACAAGTATGCAACTGCCTATGAGTTTTGTAAACAGAAATGATTGCATAAGTTGAGATGCCCACATTAAGCACTGAAGGCACACGAAAGGTTAGAGTACCTAAATGCCAGTTTCAGAGCCAAAGGCAAAAGTCTGAAAGGTCTTCTGAGCATTCTTGAATGAAATGTTGACACCTGTTGTGTTTTAAAGATTTTTTTGGTTGTTTTCTTCATTCTCCTAATAGAACACTATGATTTTATCTGCAGCTTTCAGAGGAGATTAACAAGCATATTGCCTGATAATTGTTCTGAGTTAAAAATCATTTCCACACTCTTAAAACAGGAATGTACTACTGTTGAGCATGAAGAAATTAGCTCTATTTGTCAATGCACTTGCCACATGTGACTTATTTCAGTGACTGGGTTGTGTATACCTGGTGGGTTAGCACAGCCAGTCTCCCACCTAGTCACTCCCTCCCTCCCTCTGATTAGCAGGACAGGGAGAAAATACGATAAGAAATTTTGCAGATTAAGATTAAGGCAGTTATCATCACTAGCAAAACAAAACTTGAGGAAATTTGATTTTTTTTCTTCCCAATTAAAATACATTTGACACAGAAGACAAACATTAATACACCTTTACTGCCCCATCTCCACCTGCAGAGGCCACCTCTGTAATGTCTCTACTGGCAAAGCCTTGCCACAGACACATGATACAATATATTATATGAAGAAATCCTAGCCTAACAAGTGGTTTGAAATTGTAAAAGGACATTTGAGTTGCATGTTGTTTTTACATTTATATTTTCTCCTAATTTGTAGGAATAACCCTAGTTTTCTATAGAACACCCTTTTAACCAAAATTGATGGGCAAAATTCTTCCTCTATTTCTACATTAACATTAAAATTCTAATAAAAAAAGGCTGATTTTTATTTTATAAAATCAATACTTGACTGGATTATTATTTTTTTGTCATTTGATTTTTGTTCACCTTCTCAGAATAGAATTCAGGATTCTGGATTTATCTAGTTCATATCAAAATTGCTGCATTTACAGTGAAACCAATAATACAAACAAAACCCTATTTTGATTCTAGATAACATTTTATTTCAGCTGCTAAATCCATGTTGTATATATTCAAGCGAAGAATGTAGAGCGTAATGTTAGATTCTTGGATGGATATTCAGTTGCAAATGATCTAGTAAGAAAACAACATAGTATCTACGTTAGAATGTGCAGAGGTTGGAATATCTGCAGAATAATGGCTTTTCAGGAATTTTAGAAGTCATCTGCCAACAAGAGTGATTTCACAGAAAATGATGGTAAAGCAACAAAGGGGACTTTGGGTCATTCAGATATACTGCTTCTGAAAATTACAAGGATTTGTTTTGATTTCAGTGTTCAAGTCTATGTTATATTAGAGCACTTGTCATTCTGTTATGATTATAATTTGACAAATTATTTCTAAATGAAAAAAAAAATATTTAAAAAAAGATTAAATGTCTGAAAGAAAATAAAAAAGAGACATTTCAAAACTGTCAGGATTCTTCCATACATTTGCAACTGAAATCCTAGAAATATCAACCCTGTTTCACAAAGTATTTCTGTTTTGATGACAATACTTTCCAATCAACTGTAAACTCATCAGTGATTCTTTAAATGCTTCTCTTACTCTCACTAATTTCTGTATTCTTCATTAGCAGTTGTCAGTTTGGTTCATTGTGCACACAAAGGACTATGATTGAGAAGGAGGTTTTAGAATTAGGCCAAAAAAAAGAACAAACAGAACATTTTAATTATTTCCCAATTAAACTGAGATTTTTTAGTTGGAAGGCAGTATGATGAATATAAGAAAGTCATGCATTGATAAAATGGGGTTACTTTGCACTTAGTTTGATTTCTGTGGAGGACAAAGGTAAGCACAGGTAGGAACATGCCAAGAGCCCAAAATATTTGTAGTGCTTTCCATGAGAGTAATAATGAATGCATTCACACACACAAAAAATAAAATAAAAGCAAGTTTAAACTGTGAAGCTGGAGGCTGTTCCAAGAGAAAGAATAATAAACTACAAGTAAATTGTTCTCTGTTGCTGTGAGTTATGCACATTCCTCCAAACAGATTTTGTTGAGGTGACTTAGCCATAAAACATTTGTTTTCTGCTGCATGTCTAAATTTTATGTATCATATGTACAAAGATGAATAAAAGACTGTTTCTGACATATAAATATGCATATGCAAAGCCAAGTACAGTAAGATTGAATCATCTCCATATATTCTGTAACAGAAAAATAAAAAGATGACAAGGAACATCAGATTAACTTATTTTACTATGTTCTCTCTCAAACACATTTTAAAAAGTCGAAAACAATGTAAATTGTTGTGGCATGCTACTCCCTGTTTTGCTATTAAGCTATCCAGGTGATGCTCTCTCGGGAATCCACTTTGAACAGAGGCCTAATTCAAGACTGGATCATAACATCTGCACCAGATAGAATTTGTCATCTTCTGTCTTCAAGCCCATTGGTTGTTGCTTAGCAACTGGTCAATCTCACAGAGTATTTGCCATGACAAATTAGTTGCGTTGTTACCATGACAACCAGCTTTGTTACTTAATTAAATTGATTTGAATCAGAATTGGCTTTCGGGGGAAACAAGTGTGTTGTGTGAAGTAGTAAACACAAGCTTGCGGCTAACCATTCATGCTTTGATGTAGTAGTCCCTAAAATCAAGACCCTCAGGATGAAATCTACAATCAAATCCTGAAATCACTGTGGGCAGATTTGCTCAAGATTTTAGTTTCCTTTTCCAGATTTGTTGAGCACTCTGAATCTATTTAGGAATAGTAAAGCAAGCAAGCAAACAAACAAGAACCCCCAAAAAAACAACCAAAAAAAAAGAAACAACCCAACACACAAACGCAAACAAAAAAAACCAAACCCCAACCAACCAACCACAAAAGACTCACAATTTAAAAAAAAAAAATAACAAACAAACAAAAAACACAACAACCAACCAAATCCACAAAACGACCAAACTAAAAACCGTAACAAACTAAGAAAAGAGTCTACTCTCAGGACAGGAAACCACAAAGAACCCAAACCCCAGGATGCTTCAGTTTCCTAGTCAATATTTTGCTAGTGTGAACAGACAACGTATCACTCATAAGCAACCCAATGTGAAGCTATGTTGCAGTGTCACTGAAAATTGTAGTTACAGACAGAAAAAGGAAGAGAAATCAGATTATGTGGTGTAAAAGGCTGGCAATGGAATTTCTTGGCATTCTTTCAATTTCTACTCCAGTGGCATTTTGACTACTACCTTTAGAGTCTTGGTGCTCTCCATAATATATGGTCCCACCTGGGTTGAGGAAGTGAGGGAAATTCTTTCTTTTGATACTTAAGACCCAGGCAGCACAAAATTTAAACAAGGCAAGTTACAAACTCATATTTCACACTACTGGCAAATTTCTTTTAACAGAAACACCTACACATTTTTAAATTATGTTTTCTACCCTTATCCTCTTTGCAGATTGACAAAGGTGCAAGATTAATATATTTATATCTTACATATATTTAATGAATGAAACCTACACATTAAGCATTGGTACAGCTGTGGCAGACTTCAGATATGCAGTCTCACATTTTTTCAGATTTTCTACAATTTATCACTAGTAATCTATGTGTGGCTGCTCTCACCGTCCTTCCTGATCTTCTTGCAAATTTAACTGCACAATGCAAGCTGTATTTTCCTTATGAAATATTAAGTGAATTGCTTGGAATGATTTGAGATTTCTCATTATGTGTGACTGATTTAAAACTCGAATGTGCTGTTTTGCATCACTGTTCTAAAGCTTAAGTCTATGTAAACAATAACTGGGAAACATCAACCAAGTGGTGACTCACATGGGAAACTGCAAAATGTTGACAAACTCTAAATTGCAAGGTGCTGTGTGGCCTTGCTACATTGCCTGTGTGCTGCCTGTAATTCACACTGCTAACATTATAATATGCAGACAGCCTACTGAATCTCTCTGAAGTAGATTTTTATTTCTTTAGACTTTATTAGCAGAGTCTTACTTTTTTAATGTGCTTGTTTTGAAAGTTTGTTCAGAAGATTCTGGAAAAATAAATAATTTAGAAGAAAGAAGAAACATTTACCTAAGTACCACTACCAAAACCACCTAAGACTATCTTTCACGCTTCTGAATTAATTCATACAAAGCATATTTCTCCTTAAATCATTTTCACAGCACTTAGTCATAACAAAACCTGATTTACAGCAATGCACATAAAAGTTCCAAATACTTTTATGCATTCTCCTAGTAAATATTATATATTATCATTATGATTGTCATTGTTATTATGATTATATGCATTACTCTCTTACAGTGATTTCATCTTCAAAAATCCTGTAGAAATGTCATATTGTCCTCCTTGTTGTTACAGCAAAATTAATGATATGAACTGACACCTTTATTATACAGAAAAGGACACTGTGGAGGAAAAGTTAAGTCATTGTCAAAAGTTAACAACTTAGAACCACCTTTCATGTCTGCCACACACATCAATTTTGGGATTTGTTTGTCCTGTTAAAATTGTGGTACAAGATAGTATTTCTAAAAGTTGATTATCAATTATGTTTAATTCAAAAACTCCATTTGTGGGGGTTTTTTTGGAGGAAGGAATATATTATTAGGAGACACGGAAATATTTGATGAATATTTGTCATTTGATATATTCCCCCTGTATGTTTCCAAGCCTGACTGTTGAAACAATATATTGTCAGAAATAATATCTCACACTAAGGGAATGCTGCAATCAATGACTACAAACTCTTCAGAAGACATAGGCAAGTAAGGCAAGGTGACAGGGTGGCCCTGTATGTCAGGGAGTGTTTTGGTTGTCTTGAACTTAATAATGGTGATGATAGGGTAAGAATCAGGAGGAAGGCAAGCAAGTCAGATATGCTGGTGGAAACCTGTTATAGACCACACAACCAGAATGAAGAGACTGATAAAATATTCTTGACTATCTGGGCGAAGTCTCACGATTGCTAGCCTTTGTTCTCATGAGGGCCTTCAACTTCCCCGATATCTGCTGGAAATACAATACAGCTGAGAAGGAGGAGTTCTAGCAGTTCCTAGAGTGTGTGGAGGACAATGTCCTGATACATCCAGTGACAGAGCCAAGCAGGGAATGTGCCCTGATGGACCGTAGATAATGTAATGTTTGGGGGTCACCTTTGGCACAGTGATCATGAAATTATAAAGTTCTCAGTTCTTGTTGACCAAATCCCTTGGAAGAGCCAAGGAGTCCATGAAAGCTGAATATTCTTCAAGAATGAAGTCTTAAATGTTCAGGAACAGGCCATCTCCATATGCTGAAAGACAAATTAGTGGGGTAAAAGGACAGTGTGGCTGAACAGAGAGATTTGGCTGCAACTCATGGAAGAAAGGAGATTTTATGGTCTTAGGAAGAAGGGGCAGGCCACTCAGGAGGATTACAAAAGTTTTTATGCGGCTGTTCAGAGAGAAAATTAGAAGGGTCAAAGCCCAACTGGAAATTAATTTGACTTCAAGTTTTAAAGGCAACATGGAATTCTTCTACAAATATATTAGCAACAAAAGAAGGACTGAGGAGAATTGTTGTGCTTTGTTGAATGCAGGGGGGAACATAGTGGCCAAAGATGAGGAAAAGGCTGAGGTACTCAATACATTCTTTGCCTCAGTTTTTAGTAGTAAGAACAGTTGTTCACTAGATACCCAACCCCCTGAGCTGGAAGATGGGGATTTGGAGCAGAATGAAGCCCCCATAATCCAAGAGGAGATGGTTAGAAACCTGCTGTACCACTTGGTCATACACAAGTCTATGGGGCTGGATAGCACACACTTGAGTGTACTGAGGGAGCTGACAGAAGTGCTCATCAAGCCACTTTCCTTCATTTTCCAGCAGTCCTGGCTAACCAGGGAGGTCACAGCTGAATGGATGTTGACAAATGTGACATCCATCTACAAGAAAAACTGGAAGAAGGATTAAGGGAACTACATACCTGTCAGCCTGACTTCAGTGCCAGGGAAGGTAACAGAGCAGATCATCTTGAGTGTCATTAAGTAGCACGTGCAGGGCAAACAGTCAGCATGGGTTCATGAAGGACAGGTCCTACTTGATGAACCTGATCACCCTTTACAAGGTGACCCATTCAGTGGAAAGGCTATGGATGCTGTCTACCTAGACTTCTGTAAGGCTTTGGACACTGTCTCCCACAGCCATCTTCTGGAGAAACTGACTACTTATTACTTGGATGGGTGGCTGCTTCTTTGAGTGAAAAACTGGATGGATGGGTTGGCCTAAAGAGTGCTAGTGAATGGAGTTATATCCAGTTGTTGGCTGGTCACAAGGGGTGCTCCCTGCTCCCCAGAGCTAAGTTTTGGGGACCAGTTCTTTATCAGTGATCTGGACAAGAGGATGGAATACATCCTCAGTACATTTGCAGGTGACACTAAACTGGGAGGGAGTGTTGATCTGCTTGAGCTTTGCAGAGGGATCTGGGCAGGCTAGATCTTTGGCTTGGGCCAAGGCCGATTACATGTTATTCAAGGAGAACAAGTGCCAAGTCCACCACTTGAGTCACTACAACCCCATGCAATGCTACAAGCTTGAGGAAGAGCGGCTGAAAAGCTGCCTAGTAGAAAAAGAATCTGGAGGTGTTGATTAACAGACAGCTGAATATGAGCCAACATTGTGCCCAGGTGTTCAAGAAGGCCAACAGCATCCTGACTCAGGATCCAGGAACACTGTGACCAGGATCAGGAATAGTGTGACCAGCAGGTCTCTTTTCCTTAGAACAAGTGACAGGAGGAGAGGAAACAGACTTCAGTTGCACCAGGAAATGTTTAGATTGGATGTCAGAAGAAAATTCTTCATTGAAAGGGTTATCAAACACTGGAATAGGCTCCCCAGGAAGATGGTTGAATAGTCTCATACCTGGAGGTGCTTGAAAGTCACATAGATGTGGTGCTAAAGGACATTGTTTATCACCAAACTTAGTAGAGTTACATTATGGTTTGACTCAAGGATCCAAAAGGCCATTTCCTACCAAAATAATTGTATGATTCAGTGATAATGAAAATGAGCTATTGATGTTAATAATAGAAAAGTTGTATGGAATTAAATGGAGAGAAAGTGTGGAGTAAAAGAATACTCAAATATGAAACAGGGTAATGTTTTAAATTACCCACAAGTTGATAGGTAATTAGGACAAGTTGAGAAGTCACAAATAAGAAGTAGGAAAGAGAACATTCCGGGAAAAATATAAAAGAAAAGTTACTATCTTTGTTCAAGTATCATTGAAATAAGCTTGATGCTTTTTTTCAGTCACCACCAGCATCATCCAATTAAGTTACAGTTTTGAGAAAGGTAAATACTTGTATTCTTTCCTAAGAGTATTTGGCCTTCAAATATTAGGGGACCAGCAAAGGTATACATTTAGTAGTTGAGGAAACCTTATAGATATCATTCATCACTTCATGAGGATTCTAGTTGCAGGTACACTGAATATTGGGTTTAAACATACAGTATCATTACTGTATCTTTCCCTACAGTATGAACACAGCAGTATTTGAGCAACAGCCCTGTCGCACTCAGTGATGACCCTGAAAGAGGCCTTCTAGTTGAAATGCAGCTGTTCAATGGCCACAACAAGGCTGAAGCAGCATCCTTCATTTCCTTGGTCACTTCATAATGTGGGAGGTTAGGTCAGTCCAAAGGATCACTCAGGCGGACAAATCATCTGACCCAGTCTGATTAATTACATTACTTACCCTCAGGCAAAGAGGGCAGATACCAGACTCAGTACTAGGTTTTTCAGTCAGTTAAAATGCTCTAACTTGGCTTAGCCACAGCTAATGGATGTCACAAGTTTTATAACATTCTAATGTTTCAGGGCTGAGTTAAAGCAGGACTTTAAAAGTATGGCACACTGTTTTCAGTAGTTTGTCATGATTTATTACCATTCTTGGACCTTCCAAAGTTTTAAAAGGATAGGGGCATATTTTTTTCTTAAAGGTTAGTGAGTGTTATCATGTTGAAGATGAATGCCTTAAAATCATTCAATAATGATTAACTTCATATTCTAAGAAAAAATGCTTTAATATTCTTCTGTAGCTGACTATTCACTTCTGATTCATTGTAGGAAATCATGGATTACTGATATTTTCTTTACCCACACCTTAAGATTAAAGTTACAATTGAGCAATTGAAATCATATCCCTTGTCTCCTCCATGAGCGATGATAAATCTGAACCACATGTATATAAACAGATGCAGCAGGACTAATTCTGATCTTTTCTTTTAAACCCGGGTAGCTCTGGTATAAGTTCAGGGAATTAGCACTACATACCATCAAGATTTTTATCATGAGCAGAAACTGCTGTTGTTTCAAACAGTAAAATATTGTACAGAGTTACCAGTCAAATATAGGTATGTTGGTTATGCAGGTAAGGGGAAAACAAGAAAACAATGAATGCTTCAGTCATTGAACACCGCAGGATTAATGTTTGATAAGCAGCAGTCCTTAAGCTTGGTAAATGTCATTAAAGGTAAATGAGAGATAAAAAATAGGTAGGAATAAGTTTTCAAGTAAGGGCATCACTGTTTAAATTATGGCCTGTAAAAATGCACATTTTAACAAATTGTAGAATACCAGTTGTAGCAAATGGTATAAGATATGAACGCTGGCAATAGTTTTAACTGTAGATGGAGAAGAAAGGTTGTTTCTCATATAAATTATGTAGACAGTGTTTGGATGTGAGGACTAAAGATCTGTCAGAGATGAGCCAGGTTACAAGCCTGAGTGACATGCAAGATGATGATGAATTTGATCAAAAAGAAGAAAGAAGAGAGAATTGTTTCTTTTAGGTCTATGAAGACCACTAAACCTGAGGTGATAGCTACATCAGTCTAAGTTAATGAGGTGACCAGGATCTCTGATTTAGAGGAAAAGAAGAATATCAAAGAGCAAGACAAATGGTACCACCATAATAAGCTGAAAGTGAGTGTGAAACAATGGACCTGAGACAAGATAAAGGAGAGGATTAAAGGAGACAGGAAAACAAGAAAGAGAGTTCTGGAAGGCTGGGGAAGACAAGACTTCCAAGTGTTGAACTGAATATGCTGATGGGATGAGCATGATTTTTAACTGTGATTTCTGACTAAGACTCTTCAAAATCTTGGGCAATGATTATTTCAGACAAGTGGGAGATTTTCTAGTGAGAGTAGGAGTAGAAGTAGAAAAGATAACAGAAATCTCAGACACATGCTGTGGTAGTTTTTTAAAAATTTGATAATTTAAAAAGAAAGTAATACCTACAGCAACACTGGAAAGAAAAAGGCATCGGTAATGTACTTTCTAAGTTGAGAAAAACAAAGTTGTTTGTATACTAAGAGAAAGAACATTGATAGGATTGACAGAATGTCATGAAGAAAGTGACAAAGAGTATTAAGAGATTCTGTAGGGATTAATAATCAGTAAAAAATCATGAAAGAAGGAAAATAAAGGAAAATCATACTCCAGTATTAAACTGGAACTTAACAGTGAGATTATTACCTGATAAGGAATCTTGAATGAGATTTTAAATTGTTTTTCAACTTTGTACATGGATTGTACACAGAAAATGAATCAGCAAGAACCTGAAAAAGTCTTGTAAGTCTTTACCAATTAAGAATTTAATTTAACTCTACTGATCCTCCTACAATCTTCTAACAAACAAGCAAACAAAAAATTATGTCCATATCAAAATGATGTGCTGCTAGGTTACAAATTAAATTTTTTATTCCCATTTTCTTATTTGTATTATAACCTCAGAGTGATACATATAAATATGCAAATATATATGCATGCATATATATGCACACAACAATATAAACTGCAAGATCTACAAATACATATCATAAGTAAATATAACCAAGAAGACCTATCACTCCATCTTTATTTATTGATAAGAGCCTTTTCTCCATTGTACAATAAAAATGTACAGAAGTTTGCAATTTCTTAATGAATTTCAAAAGTGTGTCTTTTTATCATTCTTTACAATGCACTTAATAAATACTACATCAAGGCAATACATCTGAGGACATACCTTCTTAACAGAGCAAAACAAAGGACAAAGTTAAGGTTGAATGCATGGCACTGAAAGGAAATGCTGTAGAGTGATGACAGATCATATTGCAGTTAAGAAAGGATGCATGTTTTCATTCATAGAATCACAGGGCTGAAAACGACCTCAAGAGGTCAGCTAGTCTGTCCTTCTACCCAAAGGCAAAACCAACTAGATCTATGTCATTCCAGACAGTTGCTTGTCTAATATGCTCTTAAAGACCTGTAATGATGAAGATTCCACAGCTCCCAGACAGCCTTTTCGCATTACTTCCCTAGGCTTTCTGTTAGACGCTTTTGTAGTGTCTGACTGTTCTTTTCCCCAAATAAATCTATTGCATCTCTAGTTGGGGGTATGAGGTGGTCTATTAATTTCCAAATGTGTTTTGAATTTTCTTTCCTCAGGAATACATTTTTTTAAAGAATAAAATTGATATGGCTATTAATTTCATGTCGGAGCAGGACAGAAATGATCAACTTAAATATTTTGTGTCTTTACAGTTATTTTAAGAATCTATTCAGAGGTGATAGCCTAAAGGTGAAGGAAGAATGATAGGCTGGTTCCTAGCACAGGTTTTTTCCTCCATGACGTTCATTGAACTGACGAGATGTAGGAGCATAGTTACTGCATGTTCAGGGCAGAGATAATGAAGAAAGCACACTTTTATATGAAACATTGTTACAAAGAATCAGGGAAAGGACTTTGTTTTATTCTGAGATCTGTATCTATGCCTCTGGCTGATACAGATCACTGTCCATAGGTAACCACAGAGCAGAGAGCAAAGAGCACCCTGAGGAAATGCTACACTTCACCTTTGCAGTCAACCAAAAGTCTAGTGGTGGTGACCTCATGCTTGACTCTTTAGGTTCCTGTGGCTGTAATTAACATCACAGAGCCTTTCAGGTAGCACACTGCTTCTGAGCCATGGCTCAGGACACACTAATTTATAAAGTACCATGAGTTTGTAAATAGCTATTCTAAAATACAGCATCACTAAAATACGCTAAACATACTTAATTTTCTTTTGATTTTTTTGTCCAGAGTCCAGCACCAATCTAAGTCTTCACCTGATTCTTGATAATTCATTGCTGATAAGAAAAGATTGGTCAAGGAGCTTCAGACGATGCATAATTAACAAGAAGGTGCACATGTCTGCACTAGCAGTAGAAATCACACAAAATAAAGAAATGTAAAATGTTGAAAATATTTCTAGCAACCCCTTCCCTCTCCCATTAAGACAAGAAAAAAGAAATCATTCTCCAAAGAAAAATATTTTTGTGTAGCCATCTCTAATTAATACATTAAGAAGTTCTTATTAGACCCATTCCCTTTTGAACTGTCTGACCTGACTCTGGCCAAAGATTGCAAAAGATGAACAGATGCACTTTTGGGTCATTTTCTTCCATTACTGTATACCCTGAATTGTTCTATTCCATACGAAAGTAATGTAAATACAGTTAACCTGTATCAAATGCCTCATGTAATGAAAATTAAAGTATAGTTTCAATTTTATGACCACTAATTTACAAGAATTTGGACTATAACCCTCCTGTGTAAGTAGAAGAAGAAGATGAAGGAAAATGTGAGAAAACTGGAGCGTGTCTGGGGAGTGGGATACTTTATTCTCCAATCAAGCTGGAGCATTATTGAGCTTAGACGGAGCACTGAGGGCAGTTTGCTCACAGCCCAGATGGCCCACAAACTAACCTGTTACTTTGTTTTACTTTGGTTTTTTTCCCTGCACGATCTATATACCACAATCTAACCTAGTGTAGCCAACAAGATTTACTGTCATGCTTAGAATGTGTTTTAAATAGTGATTTACCATCTCTTAAAATAAATATGGTTTGTAGCAGACAGTCTCTGATTTAGTTTTGTTTTCCCTATCTGCCATGAGGATCCCATTTTCCCTTTAGTATGCTGACAACACAACTTTGTTAAGGCTGGTTGGTTCCATTTGCATTGGACATCTCTTCTGCATATAGATTGATGAGTTTAATCAGCGAATCAGGAGAAAGACTTGGACATCAATCAGTGTCAGTTTTCTTTCTAATTTCTGATTTGCTGCTTCTAGTTATCAATGCAATAAAATGATGCCAATTTAAGATAAGATCTTGGAAATAATGCAAAATTAGTGTAAAATTGTCAACAGGCCCAGGAGCTCTACTGCATTATGATCACTGATATTTTGAAAAGATACACCATATTTAACAGCCAGAACCTATGATGAATCCGTTGTTCAGATATCAGAAAAGAAAGCGTACTGTAGTGTAGTGATTTACCCATATCATAGCATCTTTTGTCTTATTAGTAAACAAAAATATTCCTATGCATTTCCATGGACTCCTAATGAACAGAAAGAACAGTTTGCACCTCAAAATCAAGCTTCTTCTGTCTTCAGAAGTATCAATACTCGGTACCATTTTCAGTGTTCCTGGAACATCTCTAAGTATCGTCTCATGTTGCTGCTTTCACACAAACTCAGAGAGGAAGAAATTTTTTTCTTCATTTTATGGAAACAGTGAGACTGCATGCTCATATTGTGCTTTTGGAAGCTAATTCTGTTCAAGTTAAATAGGAATAAGGTTATCAAATTCCTCTAAGTATCTGGATCTATCTGACTTGCTAAAGATCCTGTGAAGGCAAAGAACCAAACCAGACCCCCTGGCTAATTCCAAGCATTGCACTCTTCTTCTCCTGATGGAAATAACATCTAGTTTATAGACTTTTGCAATAGTGGATTATTTTGAGGACTGTGGAGGGAATGGAGACAATATTTCATTACAGTTAGACCAACTTTATTGTCACGTGATGGGCTAAGTAGAAATGTATAGGGTACTACTCTGATACTTACAGCTTGAAGATGGAGGAATAAGAAAACTAGGAGAGAGATCACTCCTTGTGCCCTAGCATGACCATGTAGTTTTGGTCCACGATGTGGACCTAATTAAGTGATTAGACTAGTATGTTGTTCTACAGGGTTGTAAACTGAAAAAGTGGAGTTATAACAATTATGCCTGCACCTCATAATATGGTAAAAAAAAATCAGCTCAAAAGTCAGCCACCCATGAAGATAAATGTCTTATATAATTACACCTCCTGAAGTATGTTTCTACTTTATAAATGTTATTGGAGATTCTTCTTTAGTTTACATGCTAGAAGTCTGTGGTTTTGAAGCAGTAAGTCCTCAGATTCTTCCCTCAGCACTGAACGTTTCTAATTTAGTTATTTACAATATTTTCATTATAAGTGGCAGGCACATATGTATTAGTAACATCAAGTTTTGTGTTGGGCCAAATGGTGTTGCCAGAAATACCTGAGAAAATATCAATATCCTTTTGATTTAGTTTATATGCTGGCAATCACAGAATCCTAGAATAAAATCACAGAATCATGTGGTCAAATATGCTTAAATGGGAAACCATTTGCCTTTAATTCATACTGCAGTCTGAAATGTGTCACAGAGTGAACACATACCAACTTTTTTGCTTCACACTTTGTAGAATTTTTTTTTTTCCAAAATTTACATTTGGTTGGTGTTTTGTAAAATTCTGAGTGATGCATGCATTGAGAACCGTAAAGACAATTATCATAGAATTATAGATTGTATTATGAAATAATGACGTTCGTGAAATAAGAGTGCACAAAACCTGATGTACTACCTTGTACATTTCTTACATTTATATATATGCTTATATATATACATAAAAATATGGATCTGTAGATGTATGTATATATATTCATATGTATGTATAAAAAAGCACATATACACACTGAGGCACATGGAGGATAGGGAGACAGTTCAGGACAACCAACATGGCTCTGCGGGGGGCAAGTCCTGCCTGACTAACCTTGTGGCCTTCTATGATATAGTGACTATGTCAGTAGATACAGGACGACCTATGGATGATGTGATCTATCTGGACTTCTACAAGGCCTTTGACATGGTCCCCCACAACATCGTGCTTTCCAAATTGGAGGGATGTGGATTTGATGAATGGACTGTTCAGTGGATAAGGAATTGACTGGATGGTCGCATCCAGAGGGTGGTGCTCAATGGCTGGAAGTCCAGACAGAGAGCTGTGACAAATGGCGCCCCTCAGGGGTCTGTACTGTAACCTATACTGTTTAATATTTTTATCAGTGACATAAACAGTGAGATTGAGTGCACCATCAGCAAGTTTGCAGATGACACCAAGCTGTGTGGAGTTGTCAATACACCAGAGGGACAGGATGGCATCCGGAGGGACCTGTACAGGCTGGAGAGGTGGGCCCAGGTGAACCTCATGAGGCTCAATAAGAGCAAGTGCAGGGTTCTGCATCTGGGCCAGAACAATCCTCACTATAAATACAGACTAGGGGATGAGGTGTTAGAAAGCAGCCCTGTGGAAAAGGACTTGGGGGTGCTGATGGACGAGAAGCTGGACATGAGCAGAGAGTGTGCACTGGCAGCCCAGAAGGCAAATAACATCCTGGGCTGCATCAAAAAGATGCCTTGCCAGCAGATCCAGAGAGGTGATTCTACCACTTTGCTCTGGTGAGACCTCACCTGGAGTACTGTACTAGAGTCCTCGATACAAGAAGGATATGGACCTGATGGAACAGGTCCAGAGGAGGACCACAAGAATGATCAAGGGGTCAGAGCACCTCTGCTATGAGGACAGGCTGAGGGAGCTGGGGTTGTTCAGCCTGGAGAAGAGGAGATTGTGAGACCTAATAGCAGCCTTCCAGCACCTGAAGAGTGCCAACAAGAAGGATAGGGAGAGTCTGTTTACAAGGGCCTGCGTTGACAGGATGAGGGGCAATGGCTTTAAGTTGGAGAAGTGCAAATTTAGATTGCATCTTAGGAACAAGTTCTTTACTATGACGGTAGTGGAACACTGGAACAGGTTGCCCAGGGAGGTTGTTGACGACCCTTCCCTGGAGATATTCAAGGTGAGGCTCAACAAGGCCCTGGGCAGTCTGGTCTAGTTGGGGATGCACCTGCTAACTGCAGGGAGGTCCAACTAGAGGACCTTTGGACGTCCCTTCCAGCCTGGACCATTCTGTGTTTCTATGATTCTGTGACTCTATGATTCTATATGTATACAAGCCTATATAAAAGTCTTTATACTACCTATATTTCAATATATATCTTTCATTGAGAGAGTGGGAGAAGATCATACCAAGCCTTATTTAATAGTTATGTGATAATCTTAGTCTGGAAAGATAATTATGAGATATATAAAATAGAGAAGCAATACCAGAAGAACAAAGGCAACCCATCTCAAATGACAGAAAGTAAGCTGTTTGTCCATAGCAATAATGGTGACTGGAGGAATCCTGCCTAGCACTTAGCTATGATTTGATATAACAATGTCTGTTATACACAGGCCTGCAGACAGGGTTCAGAGCTTTATTCTAGCAGAGGCTTGAAAACATACTAAGACTAAGGTCCATAGGTCCAATGTTGTCTAGACTAGAAGAACTCCAAGAATATCCACTATATTATGTGTGAGTTTATTTACCACCTCTGTAGCCACAGCAGTGTAAAACTGGAAGTCATGAAAACAAAATGTTTTGTCAGTGATTTGAAAATATATTCAACATAGTGATAGCACACCCTAATTCTCCAGATGCTCTGAATTCTACTTCACAGCACCTGGCATGTTGGCTTGATGGTTTTCAAGCCACCAAATGATATTATATCTCTAATATATTTTGGCTGTACTGCATTTTCTCCTTCTCTCATAGA